>NC_048306.1:60740097-60851037 GCF_013100865.1 Trachemys scripta elegans | reverse complement strand
AGCAGAGATGCCTCGTACTTGTGTGAACAGTGCAGATAACTTCTGCTATGTTCACACAAGTATGAGGCATCTCTGCTCACTTTGGCTAAACAGAAATGTGTTCCTTTGCAAAATCAAACACTGACAAATAAGAGAGCACGACACTGTATGATTTCTAGAGCTGATAACAATTTTAAGCATCATTTTTGTTCTCAGTGACCCAGAATTAGTACAGTTCGACTACATTTATTTCATAAGCATTTTGGATGTAGAGCAGTGTTATCTGACCATGGTCAAATACTGTCAAATATTCCAGCAAGAATGCTCTGATGTAGGCGGTGGCCTATCTGTTTGATTGCATCATGATGCCATTTGTAAGCAAGCCTACTTAAAAGCTTTGATCACTCACATTATTACATGCTAATGTCACCTGTTAGGAAAAAGGTAAACTAATTGAAAGCTGAACATCTTGATTGGCTAGAATTTTCTAGAACATTATATGTATGCATATATATCTTAATTTGTGTACCTGGCTATCAATGTACATGGCAGTTTACAAACACATTAAAAAAAATGGTAAAAGGCACAGTCCATGCCCTGAATAGCTTATCTAAACTGACTAGACAAACATACAGAAATTAACTCAGAAGAGAATCGGGGAGAAAGAGGAGGGTTCACAGTCATTAAACCTCCTCCCTCCTCCCTCAACACAGCCATTAAGCCGCTTGAAGAGTTGATCTGCTCACTACCTAGCATACATGCATTTAAAAAAAATCTTTTATTTTACAGTTTTGTTTTATTTCTGTTTAATTTCATTTTTCTTTTCTTTTGTAACTGGTCAGGCCTGAAAAACAGGCACATTTAAAGGGTAACATAACATTGCTCAAAAAATAATTATTATTCTTTCATTGTTTAAAACTTTGTTGCATTAACTCAGTTAAGTAACTCGTTTTTTGTAATTAGGCATAACTACCTACCTAAGGCTAAGCCTACCGGAGACCATAAATTCTTACTCTTTTTTATTTGGAAATAAGCTTTTGGCCTTGTCAACACTGGTTCTCCATTTGTAAGGTAACTCCGTTCTCTTCATGTGCAAATATATTTATTCTTGTATCTGTAATTTTCACTCCATTCATCTGAAGAAGTGTGATTTTTTTACCCACGAAAGCTTATGCCCAAATAAAACTGTTAGTCTTTACGGTGTCACTGGACTCCTCGTTGTTTTTGTGGATACAGACTAACACAGGTACCCCTCTGATACTTACTCTTTTTTGTTACTGGTGTCACAATAAATTAGTAATCAGTTAATTCGTGCTTTAAAACATTTGGCCATTTTAGACATTATTTGACCAATATCTAACCGATTATTTTTGGACTGATCAAATGTCCAACAGCTGTACTTTCTGCTGCCAAGTGGGGACTCAAGGATGCTTTTTTGGTTTGACCATTACAGACAAGATGGCAGGGTTTGCAAACAGCGGAAGACTCCTCTTACCACATCTATGTCCTGTCAGCTTAGAGTACTCCGAGTGGGAGGTAGGAAAGAGCAACTTAAAATAAAAGTTAATAGAAAAAGGGGGGAAGAGAAGGAGAGATGTTATGGAGGCTTTTCGCAATGCTCCTGGGTAAAATAATCCAAGATCTCAGGTGAAACCCACCCCTCCAAAGAACTCAGACTAAGAAGAAATAATGAAGAATACAACCATTCTTCAGACAGCCAGTGAGCTCATGCAAGAGGTATGGCCCTGAGACTGGAATGCTGCTACAGTGCTGCAATGCTGAAGCTGTTAACTCCTCGAAGATGGCAGGGCTGGAGCTCTAATGCATTCACAAGCCATGCTGGGAAATCCCAGCTAGTAGCATCAAGGGATTAAGAGCACATGAAGAAGATTTCCTGCTTGTGGCTCTATTCACAGAAGACTTTATGCCCCTCCCAGTAAGTGCTCCTTTATGTGATCTAAACTGGATGGGGGACGATGGAGGAGTGAAGAAACACATGCATATAGATTAGATTCCTTTTAGTCTGCATGCAACATAAATTAATTAGCCAGACCAAAGAGGCAGATACTTGCCTGGTGGTACAAGCTGGAAAATGGGTGAAGAGGTTTGAGCAACATTTTACAACACGTACGACATTCCACATCTGGTTTCCCCCACAACCACTTGCTTGAACTTCTCTTCATATGTGACTGGAAAGCGAACTAAGTATAGTGTATAGTATAACATAGCATAGCATATACTGTTGTAATGAGTAATGTATATTATATACATTATTCATTACAGTATATTCCAGGGGTGGCAAGCCACATGCGGCTCTTTTAGCGTTTAAGTTTGGCTCGCGGAGTCCCCCCCATGTCCATTCTCCACCTACCAAATGGGGGGAAGCTTGGGACCTCTGCCTTGCAGCATGGAGGAGGGGTCTCGGAGCTTCTGCCCAGCCGGGAGGGGGGTCTTGGAGCTTCTGCCCAGCAGGACACACCTGCCGGGGCTCAGAGCTTCAGTAGGAGCAGCGCTGAAGCCCCAGTCCCTGGCAGGTGTGCCCCGGTTCTTGAACTTATGAAGATTGTCATACCTAGCTCAGACGGTCAGTAAGTTTGGCCACCCCTGGTATATACAAAGAGAAACCCCAAAACACCCTGATTTTTGGACATCTACACAAAGCTCAAAAATTGCTAAAAATAAACCCTGAGAAACAAGAGCTATAACAAAAAGCTACAAGTGTTTAAATCCACTTAAACTCTGTGCAGTCTGAGGTGCAGCCCTGGCAAAGAATTATAGACAAGCACGGTCAGGAGACGTCTGCACTGCCCAGGAACAGATTCAGACTGGTCTGAAGAGAAAGGGGGAGAAAATTCCCAAGGGAAGAAAACCAACGTGTAGGCTAGGAACCTGAAATGCACGCAGGAGATGAATGAGAAAGCCAAGGAAGCTCCTGTGAAGGATCCTCACAGCATTAAACCAGCAATGAGGGTCACACCACTTCCTAAGGGGGCAGGGAACGGCCGGGCCTGATTCTCTGTTGCCCCGTTCAGTCATTTATACCCATGCAAAGCCAGTGTAAAATGCCACCACACCAGAATGATAGTGTTTTACACTCACTGTGCACTGGTGCAAATGAATGCACAAGGCACGTGGCAACAGAGAACCAAGCCCTGTGGCTCCTTCTCCCCAGCAGACAGCAATGTGTCCATCATTGAGGCTGTCCTATGCTAGTCTCAAACAGTGCTGCAAAGTCCCAGACGGGTGCATCAAAGAGACAGAAAGGGTCTCTGCAGCACTCCCTTGAGTTCAGAGCCCACCCCTAAGAGAGGCTAGGGTTCTCTATAGCATGTAGATACACCAGGAAAATTCACCACTGGCAGAAGCCTGGGGAAACTCACTTGATTTAAGTGGAGTTGCATCGTTTCACTTGACTGCTGAGTTCTGCCCTTATGATCAGATTTCTGAGACTTTTCAAAATAAATGATGCTCTATTAATTTGAATTGTGTTAAAGGGAATTATCACCAGATCGGCCATTTTCTCCCCAGTCCCTTCCAGATTTCCCCATTTGCCCCTATACACATCTCCATAAGGAAAGGCTCCAGATTTACTCTCAAAAGACATACTATAGCAGTGGTTCTCAAACTTTTGTACTGGTGACCCCTTTCACATAGCAAGTCTCTGCAACCCCCCTTATAGATTGAAAAACCCTTTTTTATATATTTAACACCATTATAAATGCTGGAGGCGAAGTGGGGCTTGGGATGGAGGCTGGCAGCTTGTAACCCCCCATGTAATAACCTCACAACCCCCTGAGGGGTCCCAACCCCCAGTTTAAGAACCCCTGTACTATAGCCTGTTTAAAAAACAAACTTATTTAGGCATATATCTCTTCCTTGGCCTCATCAGGCACCAATGTCACGTCTGGGACATTAGCCAACCTGTCCCAGAGAATAACATGCCATTTCCCTGGAAAGAAAGCATTCAGCAGTGGAGTAGTTCTAATACAGCAGCATTTCACGGCTCTGCCTATCCTTCTGCTGCCCTGAAGGCCACTGGCAGCACCAGCAGAGAGGAAGAACCACTGAAATCTTTTCCAGATGAAGCCAGTTGCAGACTGAATCCTTGCAAACTCAGTCCATTTTATTCTACAGCTGGTCCCAGGGGTAAATTGATTCTGTGGGTCTCCTTACTCTGCTTTGAGAAGGAGAGAAGGAAAGGGGGAGAACACAGACAAAGAAAATGAAAATAGAATGAAATAAGAGAAAAAGACAGAGGGACAAAGATAAATGGAGGGGAAGGGCAGAAAGAAGAAAGGACACACTTCTGGTTGAAACATTGACATTCCAAATATCTTCTCAAGGAGGATTGTGAAAGCGAAAGCTTATACATGGGCTACCAAGAGTGAAGGATGAGTTGCACAATGCATTACCCTAGAACAAAACAACGTGTGCGTCCTTCTTAGAGATTTACTATCCTCTACTTACATAGCTCATCTCATCCTGAAAGAAATTATTTCATCTGCTTCAGACATGCAATCTCCTCTGGGATGGAATGCCCATTGAAAGTCTAGTAATTTTTCCAGCTTTCTATCAGAATGTATTTTGCTAGCACTCCAGCGCTAATACCATTAACTATGGTACCTAAAGCTTGTCTACACAGAGACTTAGTGTGTGGTAAGCCAGGGTTAAATCTACCCACGCGAGCTGACCATGTGAAGCCTGAGGCCACCTAATAATAGTTCTGTGGTGTTTTCTTTGAAAGAGCAGTAGCTGAAAGTGCATTACAGAACATTTAGTGCACGGTAGCAAGGTCCACATGGCTAGTAAGTGTGCGGCAAGCTATGCACTGTAGACTCACACCCCAGCTTGCCATGCACTAAGTCTCCGTGTAGACAAGCCCTTAGTCTGAGATTATTAGATGGCATCTCCAGCAACACATCCTCTGGGGTTGGAGGAATGAGCTAACTCTTTTTCTCATCCCTGTCGCAAGAGGGAGACAAAGCGGATTAAAATTTAACAGACACTCACTAGCCAGTCTAATGGAAAAGGTCATGGCCCCAGTTCTCTAGTGCTGCTGAAACAAAAAGGCTAGAAGACAACCAGATCCCCACAGTTGAGAATTTCCTCACTATTGGGAAGTTCCACAAATGGCATGGGCGTGGCATAACAGCCCTCTGCCACCTCTTGAGCACAGGTATACCGGGGTGGGCCCAGGAGGGGGACTGGTGGAGTGGGAGGGACATGGTCAGAGTGCTTTGCATTCTGGCTATTCTGAGCTGCAGAAACACCCATGGATGAGAAGCAAGCATAAATGCATAGGCTGCCAGCTGAGGCCAGTATACAGGAGGCACAATGTGTGGTATGAAACCACCTTTTCCCCCCACACCCAGGTTTTTCTCCAGAGAGGTACAGCTCAGAATTTTGCCTGGAGGGCTCAAGCCCATTCAGGGATAGCATGCTGGAGGAATTCCAACACTCACTCTGCCTAGAACATCATGGTGCCCTCCTCCACATCTTTTTTTATCAGTCTCTGGTTAGCAATTGCCCAGAAAATTTTTCAAGCCTTGAACACAGCCGTGTGCCATCCTGAGAGATCTCTCTCCAGGGCAAGCATCCAGCAGCACCAGAAATAACGGCAAACCCCAGCTAGAAAGGCAAGTCACTACCTATGAAGTTAAAATCTGAAATCAGGAGGCAAAAAAAAAAAAAAAACAATGAAGACTTCCTAAAGTCTAACTAGGACTATTCCAGTCAGCTTGAAAGTCCCTAACCAGCTAGTGCAGCTCTTTGCATCTCCTGGAGGCAGGAAACAGGTGAATGTTATCAAACAAGAAGTCCTTTTACTGCCATTGTTTTCTTCCCTTTCCCCCTGGCCTGTAGAAGAAGATAACAAACTTGTTTGGGCTGGCATAGGAGGATGTTAAAGTGGTTCCAATGCTTATTTTAAGATATCACCACTGGCCTAACAGATTATAGGCAACCAGTAGGCAGACACCATTTTTTCTATTTAGTTAATGGTGCAACAAGTTCTAATGCCTGTTGGCTTAGGAAGGCAGATGGTTTACTTTAAACATAGTACATGTGCAGGCCAGAGTTGTTAATTTATTGGGGGGGGGACTATTGATAACAGAACTAATAGGGGAGGTAATACTTGCAATTTTCATTCCAATCCCCTCCTGTTTGAAGCAGGTGGAAATTCACTTGCCCCCATGGCTGAGTAAACGGAAGAAAAGAAAATGAACAAGATGTTACCGGTTTTCTCTAGTGTAGCACAAATATCTGCTCTGACAGGAAAAACCACTGCCACCTTGTGCGTTACCCCAGAATTTGACATTCCTGTGTGTACCCCAGAACTTGACAGTACAGCACTGATCCATTTTGTATGTTCAGTCACTGCCAGCTGAAAACCAAATAGAGTTCTAGACTTAGCTATAAAAGATATGGTAAAAGTAAATACCTCGGAGCTTTTCCTCGGGCAAGGAGATGACACCTAAACTCCCTATCAGCTGGACGGAAAGAGGGCCCCTGGAAGCCCAGTTGGTGATCACTCAAAACCATCTCAGACCATGAGACCTATCCTCCATGAAGATGGTTCATCTTCATGGAAGATAGCCATTGATGGATCTATTAGCCAAGATGGACAGGGATGGTGTCCCTAGCTTCTGTTTGCAAGAAGCTGGGAATGGGCAACAGGGGATGGATCACTTGATGATTACCTGTTCTGTTCATTCCTTCTGGGGCACCTGGCATTGGCCACTGTCAGAAGACAGGATATTGGGCTAGATGGACCTCTGGTCTGACCCAGTCTGGACGTTCTTATGTTAGACTGTGGGTAACTGTATCTGTGATGTCCTAAACCTATTACCTATGTGTGCATTTGCTTAAACTCTAATCGATAGTAGCTTTAGATAAGAACACACTTGTTTGTATCATTCATTTATCAGATGGATGCACTGTGTTCCTATTGATTTATTACTGATACCATCCGGACAAATACAGTTAAGATACCCCTGTCACCTACAAAAGACGGCTGCATCGAGTAAGATGCTGGGAAATGACGAGATGGGCTCGAGTTTTATTCTCATATATTTAGTGCAACCAAACAGAAACCCTGGGAGAGAGTGTGTGTAATTTTACTGTGGGGTTATAGACCACATACCTACACATACACCCATCACCATGATATCTGAATATCTATTTGAAAAACTGCTAACCACAGGTTTTTCCCTGAGGTTCTCTCAGGCTTGGTCTACTCTAGGAAATTAGGTCAGTATAATTACGTCACTCAGGAGTGTGAAAAATCCATACCCCTGAACAATGCAGTTAAACCGACCTAAGCCCTAGTATAGACAGCCGTGATGGGAGAATTCTTCTGTCGACCTGGCTACCACCTCTCAGGGAGGTGGATTAACTACAGGGACAGGAGATCCTCTCCTGTTGGCATAGGGAGTGTCTTCACTGAAGCACCACAGCAATGCTGCTGGAGCGGTTTATGGGTAGACAAGCCCTCAGCTAGAGTATTAAATACATCACTGCACAACAAAACATAGTTATACTGCACCACCGTAGCATTCCTTCGTACTGAAGAATCAGTCCCTGAAAAACAACCTTAATGTCCATGAAGAATTGGTTCAATGCAGCAACAGCTGGAAACTGACCAACACAAAGGGGAAAGGAGTAGGTTCTATGGTACGTACTCTGACTCTGCCTTTTTTTCAAGAAATACTTCACTTTGGGCTTGATCCAAAGCCCACTGTAGTCAACAGAAAGACTCCCAGAGACTTCAGTGGCCTTTGGATCATGCCCTATATGTTGTGTTTAAAAGTATGTAACTTGAAAAAGCAGGTAAATCCTTGTGTGTTGTTAAGAGCAGCAGAAGTTACCCTGTTTTCTATGGGTGGCAATTCTGCATCTGCTGGTCCAGCAGCGAACAATTTGTCTTTTCATTCTGGCCAAAACTTTGCCATATCTTGGGGCTCTAGTGATACATGTGGGATAAATTCTGCCTTCAGATATACCAGCGAATCCCATCTGACTTGCAGTATAGTTTAAGCAACGGTGTGTTTATTACTCAGCTGAGGTGATGTGAGGAATGAATCTTTAGTTAGGATAGGCTTTCCAGAGAAGAAACACTGTATTGGCCAAACCCCGATCCTCCCACTTAATGCAGATGGACCCTGACTAAAGCTCTACCATAGCTCAGTGCCCCCAAAGTCTGACTGGAATCAGAGTATGGCAGTGTATCCAAAGAGCCACCCAGCCTTGACTATTCTCCAGGAGGCAGAGTCCCAGACTCCATACACACACAGCCATATGTATCAGGGGGTCCTCATGGAACAACAGCTAAGGGAGGTTGGGCCTGCCTCAAAGTCTCATTCGGGATGTGGGGTCTCCTAGCATAAGGGACAGCAGGGAAGGCAGCATAATAGCCCTTCTCCCTACCACCAGGCTCCAGAGCAATCAGCCATGAATAGGGCTCATCAGCCCAAAGAGCCTTCCACCCCTCATCAGGCCACTGAGGTGAGAAAACAAGCAGCCAAGCCCCTGCGGCCCCACCTACAAGCACTAGTGCTTGGAAGGTGAAGCTGCCACTGGGAACCATCACACAGGTCTGCAAAGATTCCTGCTGCCCCAGGGCTGTAGGCAGCCAGCACAGGCTCTTGTGCAGAGAGGAGAGGGGCCTGGATCAATAAACAGGTAGTGGGAAGAGTCTCCTGACCCTTCCCCCACTTCCTCCACACAGGTCTTGATTTGTAACCAACTGCAGTGAGTGCCTATTTGCACAACTTGTTCTGAGCTGAGCCTTCTGGATATAAACTCCTGCTTGTTAAGAAAACTGGAGACAGTTTCAAGCCATCCTTCACACCAGCAGCGAATGCACAATTTTTTTAGTGGTAGCTGTGCTACTGGTTTTTTTTCACAATTTTTTTGACACTCTGAGATTTATAAATTTGCAAACTGAAGAATAACATTAGTCACTTAGATTGTAAACTCTGTGGGGCAGGGACCGACTTTTAGTTCTCTGTTTGTACAGTGCCTAGCACAATGAATTAAGTTTATCTGCGCAACCTTACAATGGCCCCCTTTTGTATGCTTTATCATACAAACTATAATTACGTGGGCATATAAAAATTTTTCCACAGGACCCCTGCCACATTCAGCACACTGGATGGGCCCACACTGGGGATGAATCAAAGCTGTGTAGTGAAGACAACAGTTGTCTGTAGAACCCCTGCTTCATTTTTTGCAGAAGTTGGAAAATGTGTCATGAATGAGGCAAGGGATTGCAGAAAGGGGAAGGATGGTCTCATGTTTAAGGCAGTTGAATGCTGCCTTGGAAAGCTGGATTCTACCCCTGCCTCGCCGTAGAATTCCTATGTGATGCCAGGCAAGCTACTTAAACCAAATTTTTAACTGTGTTCCTCATTTTCTACATGCCCGACTTCAGACCCTGGGATCTGATCTGCAGAAGTGCCGAGCACTCACAGCTGCAACTGAAGACAATGGAAGCTGTGCTTTGAACAAATAAACTGCTATATAATGCAAAGTACCCTGAAAAATTAGGTCCTAGGCACCTCAAACTGGGCACCCAAAATTAGTGGATATTTTTTACCTTCATTTCTCTGTGCCTTGGCTCCCATCCATAAAAAGGGATACTACCCCACCCCCTACACTTACAGGGGTTTTGGGAAAATAAATTCACCAGTGTTTGTGAAGCTGTCAGATAGTATAATGATGAGTGCTATAGGAAAGCCCCGGAAGAAATTAATGTTTCTGTCTTCACAGCAAAGTTTGAATAGAGAGCGGTAAATAAGGCCTACAGCCACACATTGAACAGTGAGGATAAAAAATTATTTAAGAGCTTCTCCTTAAGAGAGCACCATCCATTATGTGCCCTGAATGAGGGAGGGGTTTTGTGAAAAGAAATAGCAAGTGATCATGTAATTAAAGAATGTTATAGTGCGTATGCACAAGGGGACCAAAACTAAGGCTGTGCAGGCAATCTGAATTCTGGCATTTATTAACTTTCGAGTGTTTGATTTTGCAACCTTTATGTTCTTTTATCATAGGAAGCATTTGTGAATACTTAAAGTATAAATTTAAACAGCTCAACTAATAACACAGGATGTGGACAGGATACCATTACTAGGAGAAGATTAACCTTTGCATTTCCTTTTGTGTGCACGCAAGCGTTTAAATTCTCTGTTTTAACCAGACACTAATACAGTTAACGTTGTTAAGGTGCTACCTGTGCTACAAAATGGAACCTTGTTATAATCAGATCTCCTAATATTGTGGTATATGTAGGGTAGGGTTACCATGTTTAACAAATAAAAAAAGAGGACCCTCCACGGGCTCTGGCTCTGCCCATTTCCCCACCCTCAACCCCGCCCCAGCCCCGCCCCTTCCCCTGCCCCAACCCCGCCCTAACTCCGCCTCCTCCTCCCTCCCACTCCCAACCACGCAAAAAGGGCTGCCCGAGCGCTACTGGCTTCATGGTTTGCCGGGCAGCCCCCAGACTCCTGCGCCCCCGGCCGGCGCTTCCCCAGCGCAGCTGGACCCCAGGAGGGGAAGCGCCAGACGGGAGCGCAGGGTCTGGAGGCTGCCCGGCAAACCGTGAAGCCGGTAGCGCTTGGGCTTCGGGCAACCCCTATGCCTCCAGACCCTGCGCCCCCGGCCGGGCACATCCCCTCCCGGGCTCCGGCGGCGCAGAGTCCGGAGGCATGTGGGCTGCCCAAAGCCCATAGTGCTCGGCTTTTAAACAGAGCCAAAGAGTCAGGGGAGGAGCAGAGCCGCCGCAGCCGGAGGCTCTGCTCCTCCCCTGACTCTTCGGCTCTGTTTAAGAGCCGAGCTGCCCCAGCGCTACTGGTTTCGGGCAGTCCCCATGCCTCCGGACCCTGCGCCGCCGGAGCCCGGGAGGGGAAGTGCCCGGCCGGCGGCTGGGGTCCGGAGGCAAGGGGGCTGCCTGAAGCCCATTGCGCTCAGGCAGCTCAGCTCTTAAACAGAGCCGAAGAGTCAGGGGAGGAGCAGAGCAGCCGCGGGAGGGGAAGTGCCCGGCCGGCATTTTCCTGGACATGTTCGGCTTTTTGGCAATTCCCCTGGACGGGGGTTTGATTGCCGAAAAGCCGGACATGTCCGGGAAAAACCGGACGTATGGTAACCCTAATGTAGGGTAGACTGGGCCTGTCTTTAAGCAAGCAAACTCCATGGATTGTGTTCACATTTTATGTATTTTTTTTAAATCCTCCACACGGTTCAGATGTACATCTTCATTATTTCTAACTGTTTCAAAAAAAGACTGCAGGGAAAGGGTCTGTGGACACCGGGCACTGTAGCAAATAATAAAGGTACAAATGCCAAGAGCATCAAGGAAACTCTCCCCCCTTCATTACGACAACTGCTGGGACAGAACAAGAAATGTTTCAGACTGCTATAATTCATTCCAGTGCAATCTCTCTCATGTAGCTTATCCTTGCACAAAAGATGCTATCAACATACAAGATATGTAATTTTGTGGAAATTAAACCATTTCAGCGGAATATGATGCAGAAACCTTAGAAATCCAAATGCCATTCTATGAATATGAAAGGACTAAAAGGACGCATTCTTCAAGAGCACTAGTTTTTAGTGAAACAGCAGCGAGCCCTATAGCATTCTACCCTTATGGAGAACAGCATATGCAACAGTGCTGGATGGCAGTGTATGCAGATAAGACTAACAAACCTAACAAGCTTAGGAGAAACTGAAGGGTTCCCTACTCCCCTTCAAGTGGAAAAGAGGCTTCAAATTAGATGACAATGCAACCAGCATGCTCCACAGTGTACTAGAGATAAGTGTTCAATCTGCTGGGACAAGCAAGACAATCTTACTTACTGCTAATTCCTTGCTTTGTACCCTCTGTCTCCCCATCCTCTGAACAGAGACATTCAAGTATCATGGCTCCACCTACTAGCATCAAGCAGGCAGAATATCTGCCAGTCAAGCACTGTATATAAGACCCCAGCCCACTGCCTTCCTGGCAGTTAGAAAGCATGCAGAGTGATAGGGAGAAAGGAGGATAGAGAAAATACAGGAAAGAAGAAGGCAGATGGAAAGAGAACAGAATGTGTGATGTCAGGAAAGAATGAGAGAGAGATGACAAAAGGAATTACTGGTGAGTAATTTTCCCTTGTCATACATCCCTCTTCCATCGTATGAACAAAAACATTTGAAAATTGACAAAGGATGTAACAAAGGGAGGTCTTACCTTAGCATGTAACCTGTAGGACTTTACAACCAAAGGAGGCAAAACAGATCCAGCTGATGGTCCCATATGCAAGTCCTGGGAGATGACCGGGCCTGCACACTTGAGATGTGGAGGCTTCAGTCCTCGCTGCCCATGACATGTAAAGAGCCCTGGACAAGTGGTTATGGAGCTGGAGCTGGTTGCTTACCATCATCTTGGTCATAAGCCCATAAAATACACACCTTAGCTGTAAATATACTAGGCTGTGTTTGCTAAAGTTTCCCACTGTCACTACCACTTTACCACTAGTGGAGCTGAAACAACAAAGGAGGTAGCAGTGATTACTTTACATGATGTGTAATTCAAGCAGGCCTACATTGAATCAATGGAGTTACAACTGTGTTAGGAAAATTAGAATCAGGCCCGTGATGTTCACTGAAGGAATAAGTCAGGTGACAGCCAAAAGGCCATCTCCTCAGGAAAAAACTGACCACACAGGGGTAATGACAAGAAAATTCCGCTTCCAGTGGCGTATATGCAGGGCCCACAAGCCCAGCAATATCAAAAGAGATTCCACTGAGGAATAACTGAACTAGATTGGTATCACTGCAGTAAGAAGTGGGAGAGTCTCCTGACACAAACCTATGATCTGATATCTCTGCCAGCAACAGACCCATAAACAGCGGATTAAAATTAGCTCTGAGGGCAATGACTAAATGACTAATGACATTGACAATGCAAGGGGGAAGTGAAAGCCATCGTGAAGGGAACCAGCATGGGTGAAAATGTTTCTCTTGGTACCTGTAGTGAGGCAGTGTGGACTCCCTCTGAGCCAGAGGGGGAGGAACCACCCTCCATGCCCAAGTGGGTGGAGCTAGGCCTGCCTCCCTCCTCCTGCCGGAAGGATGTCACAAGGACAGGAAGTATAAAGGGCGGAGCTTCCCACTCAGTTGGAACAGCGACACCAAAGGAGGCAGACAGACTCTGCTCGCTCCCTGCTGTTGAACCCAGTGACGCCCTGCCTGCTGGGGAGCCTGCTTCTGCCACGGACCTGCTGGGACTGCCACAGGCCACCTACCCAGAGGGGCAGATGACCTTAGTCTGGCTGCAGCTTTACCTGAAGCACGGCCAGCGTGTTGCGGTTGGGATCCCGCTGACCAGTGGCGGACTACTCTGTCACTGTTAGGGCCCTGGGTCAGGGTCTGGTGGAGTAGGGTGGGCCCAGACCCCACCTGCCACTCCATCCCTGGGGTGGAAGCCTCCCCTCATCAGGCCCAGTGCCTGTGCTTGTCGGTTGTCCGCTGGAGCTAGGACGCCTGCCCCTGGGGTTCGTTCTATCTCTGCCACTAGAGACCAGAGCTCATTACCTCCTGGATTTTCTCTGGCTCTGCTACAAGAGCCCAGGACTAATTGACTGCTGGGTGTGCGCCGGCTCTGCAACAAGAGCACAGAGCTCATTGAATATTGGGTGTGCCCAGTCTCTGAAGCAAGAGTCTGGGGCTAACTGACTACAGGGTTTGTGCTGCCTCTGTCTCCAGAGGCCGGAGCCAATTGACTACTGGGGGTGCTCTGCCCTGGGCTGAAGGGCTTGAAGCTACTTATGTCTGTGTTCGCCCGGACCCCTGCCACAAGGGTCCGGAGGTCATATACTAAGGTGGATGCAGCCCCTGCTTGAAAAGTCCCAGGGCCCTTGACGGTTGGCTGCCCAGCCCATTAGACCAGTCAGGACGCTAATGCCTATGCTAATTCCCCTGCTATAAGGCAGAGGCCCCGACGGCAAAGCGAGGCAGTGTGGCCTCTCTCTAACACAGAGGGGGAGGGACAACCACCCCAGCGCTACAGTACCCCGATGAACAAAGGTTGGAAGAATTTCACATCAGAAAAACCTCCTGTGAAGCAGCCCCAGTCAGTCTTTACGTTGCTTACCTAAACAGTACGTTGCAGGAGACTAGAATTGGTCCCTGGGCCAGTAGAGCCAAATGGAAGAGTTCAAAAGGGGAAACCCAGTATTAGACTCATCGCTTCCAAATAATAAGCCCATCAGAGTACTGGGTGTCAGGGATCTAGCAATATCAACTCTGACTTTTTAGCATTCTAGGTATTAGGGAAGGGGAGGTAGCCCAGTTCCAAGCCATGCAAAGGTGTCTGTGTCTAGTGCTTTGGGCTCCAAGAACCTAGTGCGGATGCAAAGGAGGTGAATTGGGCTACTGCTAGGGACCCCATCCCAGTCTACATTTGCTGGAAAATACAGGGGTTGAGATTCCATTCTCTGGGGATTGTTGATGATGGCCATGCACTTCCCCTGACGATCAACCACTGCAGGGATACAAGACAGGCTTCAGCTCAGACTCCGAAGTTCAGAGAGGAGGAGAGGAGTACAACTCCCTTCAGTCTGTTTATATATTGTTGTATCACATTAATACAAACATGTAGGAATGGGGGTCCGAAGTGCACAGAGCCCAGTATTCTCCAAGTTTGATGCTTAGCCTCTGGATGGGAAAGGACCACTACTTGAGCTAAGAGGAGCCTGAGAGTGTGGGATCAATAGGGAGACATGTGGGGCAAGTGGGCCCATAAAGCTAAGAAGGACAGTACAAATGGAGGGATATTCTTTGAACCAGGGGATATACTGCCATTGGGCCAAGAAAAAAGGCTGTAGGGGTTGAAGATGTAGCCAGAGTACCAAGCCAATGCAGGATGCCCCTAAGGTGGATGATCTAAGCAACTCTTGAAGATAGCTTCAAGATTGTGATGCATACTATTTCAATGCTTTGTAGTCAGTGGGGTATTCTTAAATTGAGGGCAGTCAAACAACTGCCCCAATACGCCTGTATGCACAAACTGAAGGACTTTTATCTTAGTTATGCAACCAGATGCTGAGGACAATTGCAATGAAAGATGCACAAACAAGGTTAGATTAAAAAGCCTGTGGTTACTGAAATCCAGTCAATTTAATTCACTGAAGGGATTGTGGAGGCAGGTTCTCCAAGAGTAATCAAAGATGTTCTGCATGCAGTTGCACTTTTACCCTTATGCCAACTTCTGCTCTCAGAATCACATCCATGACTTGTACTAACTTTAACAGAAGCTGCCCATTTCATATCTGACAACAGAGTTTGGCCAGAACTACCAGCTTAGGGCATCCTGCAAAGAATTATGCACATGCTTACCTTTATGCATATGGGTAAGTCCCATTAAAGACAATGGGATATTCCCAGGTGTAAAACTAATTACACACATGAGTCTTTGCAGGACCAGTCAGGGCCTTTGATAAAAGTTATCGTTACTCACTGTCATCATAAAATATAAAATCCAAGATACTGTGAAGGAAAAGAAATAGTGAAGCTTGCCATTTATTTTCTATCTGAACAAATTTCATGATTTCTAAGTATCAAGCATATGATACTTTCTCTAATTATCTATCTAAGATGCACGTCGGACCCCCATTACCATCGTTATCGGAGCACCTCACCATCTTTAATGTATTTATTCTTACAACACCCTGTGAGGGAAGTCAGTGCTATTATCCCCATTGTACAGAGAGGCTAAGCACAGTCACACAGGAAGTCTGTGGTGAGGTAAGAATTGCACCCAGGTGTCCCAAGTCCCAGACTAGTGTGCTAACAACTGGACTCAATGTAAATTAGAGAAATGTGACCCTCAAAAGCACCAGATACTCAAGGACTCTGAACTAAAAACTGGCCTGTACGTTTCACTAGGACAAGCTTTTTCCCAGTGACAGAAAGACCAGAGTGACAGCAAGTCACAGTATTTCCCTTTCTGATCCTGTCTTGGGTTGGAAAGATTAGAAGCATCCTAAAATTACTGACCTTCCACTAAGAGTCACCCTGATTTTTGAGATCCTGGCTCCTGTGAATGAAGTCCATGATAAAGAATAAATTCATATAAACTGACTCAATTGATATTTGGCTGTATGGAGCATATTGCTGAGGTTCATAAGTAAAACACTTTTCATTTCATTACTGGAAGCAAAATATCAATCTACATCTTTCAGGCTACCTGAGCAATAGATGCACTATTGATCCTGCCAGAGTCCAAGCTATTTATTCTCTGGGGGGAGGGGAAAGGGACAAAAAAGCAAAACAAAAACCAAGCCTCAACAGCATGAAGTTTAGGAATTTAAACCCTAAGAGTCAGGAAATTCCAAAGTGAAGGTTCTCACAGTAATCAGCTCATCTGCAGTGACATATTGTTCTGAGCAGTCTATGTAGTCAGCCCCCACTCACCCATGCATCACTCGTAAAATGATGTTCTTCAAACACAGCTCTTTCTCCTCCTCTGAGTTGCCATTCCCTCATCTCTCACTACTGTCCCTGCCTTACACACATTCCACAGGCAAAAATGAGGAGGTTAAGTTCATTCAAATTATTCTCTGTAAATAATTTGCTTGGCTCTAGTAAAATAGATTTGGCTTCCTTCTCTCCTCCTCCATCCAAGCAACTTGGGAAATACATATATATATATATAACATAATGTGAAACACCTTTCTTTTTCCCCACAGTAGTGAGGGTGCCAAGAAGAGAGATAATACTGCATTGTGCCAACTGAAAAAGAAATTTCAAGGGAAAATTCTGCCAATAAGCTATAAGTTAGTGAGAAGTCATTCTGGAGAATGTTAGGTTATTTTTATATGAATACTTTAATTATCAGAGTCTCAAAAGTGACTGTTCAAGTTGACAGTGTCTCTTTAAGCAACTTGCCAAGGTCGCATAGCAAGTCTGTGGCACAGCCAGAAAAGAATACCAGATCTCCCAAGTCAAATCCCAGTCCAGTACCTTGACCACCAGTTTTGCCATTCAGTTAGGAAGTCTTGCACGAGAGCCAACCAATAATAATATGTGGTTTGTGGTATTCAGGCTGCTCTTCATTAACACTTCCTCAGACATATTAAAGGTTAATGATCAGGGATGAAGAATTGGTTCTTTAAAATTAAAAAAAGATGCAAAGGTTGCCGAACATTTCGAACAATCCTGCACTATTAAACCAGGCATGGATTTCAAGGTTTAAAGCAGTACCCCCCAAAATGAATCCAATATAAGTATGCAAGACCCATCAAACACCAACCAGATATCCTGCTGGGAAAACTAACATCATAAGGAGCCAGGCACAGTGTAGGCATTATATAAGTTTCTCCAGACAGCTCAGCTTCTGGTAATGCACCTCAGCTCTGACCTGCAGAACCCCTTGATGTCTATGTCATCCTGAGTCTCTACTGGGGAAAAAAAAAGTTGCAGGCTAACAAATACAAAATAGGCCCCTGATCCTGCCAATCCTATCCCTGCGGCAAACTCCGCACACACACAGTCCCATTGATTGCAATAAGAGTCCTTGCAAGAACCAGGAATAGGTCCACATTTTTTGATTGCAGGATCACATATAAACAAGTAGGGGGTACCCGCCAATACGCAGTACTGGCAAGAGATTTTTAGCAGGTATGGGATACCAGAAAGACTTGGGGCCAGCTCCCCGCTACGGGGGGGGGGGGGGGGGGGGAAGATGGGGCTGCGCTCTGCTCCTTAAAAGAGCAGAACGTGGCTAGGGAGAGCATTCATTCTTTAAATGGCTTTGTTTTTAAGTTTGTTAGCATATGTATTGTGCTGTTATGTTGGTCAGGAGTCCTCAAGAGGGGAGGGAGGGGGATGGAAGATGTTTAAACAGTGTTTTTGATTCTGTTTCTCCCTATTGGTCTGAATTATCCATGATATCCATACTGCATCACATCAAGTCCAGATCATTAGAGGAATGCCTCTGCTTGCACTGACCAGAGGATGTTTGGATTCTGATATCAGCCCGGTTCTGCAGCCTGACAAGAATCAGGTGTTGTCCCCAGTGTAAACACAGAATTCTTCTTTGCAGCCAAACTAGTCTAACATGCATTTTGTTAACTGGAACTGGAGCATCAAAACAAAGAAAACAAATGCCCCATGCTTTGTGGGTGAGAGAACTATAAATGAAGATTATAATGCCAGACACTGACAGCCTTAAACCAGCTGCCTCAGGAACCTGCCAAGGACTTTGCTGAAAATATGTTCCTCATCTTAGCAAAGGAGCTAAGACTTATCACACATCTGCCCACCTTTATTCGAATGAAGCTCCTTCTGATCTGATAGCTCAGGCATTATCAGTTTCATCCAGAACAATTTACAAACTTGGAACCTAATCCTATAAACCCTTAATCATTTGATCAATTCCACTGAAGACCATGGGACTATTTGCATGACTATGGACCACTTTTGTGGACTGGTAAGAGTTTCAGGAGTCTGTTCCTATAAAGGAAGTTGAATCTCCCATTGAAATGCAATGTTTGAGTACAATACCATAAAGCAGTTTAGGATACAGTGCTACTTAAAATTTGTCTTTTAATAAGTCATACATATGCTGAAATGGCTCCTCACCCAACTCCCATATTCCATATGAACAGACTGAATATTACATATGTGGGGGCAAAGTGAGTAGTTAAGCATGTTGGGTGTTTGTATATACAAAGGGGGGTATCAGAGGGGACGGAGAGAGTGTGGGGGCCCCGGGCTGGGGGCAGGGTCACATGGAGTTTCACGTGGGGGAGGTCACGTGCCCCCCTTGTGGCCCTCCATGAGTACAGTACCGTCAAGAAATGATTTCTACTCACACCACTGGGTATAATAAGAGCGTCAAGCATTAACCCATCAACTATCCATGTCAGGAACAAAACAACATCTGTTTTCATTAAAATTATATGGAACTACACCTACTTCCTCCTGAAAGAGGATAAGGTCCCAAGTGGGATAACACGAGACTGATCACTTCTGTAAAACCATAAAAAGGAACAACCATAAAACCTTCATACACTGTACTGGACAACAGAAAGCACAAAACAGGACAGCTCTACGTTCAGAACAGAAACCCAATCAGTAAGGAACTAAACATTTACTCCTTCTGGATAATATATTCCAAAACTCAGAGATGTAAAGCAAATCTGAAATGTGCAGTGCACTTCTAGAGAATTTATGTCTTGTACGCTGTCCAATCAGACTTCTGGGAATTACCTCCGCATTCCATTCAATGTATAGTAATATACTGTAATAGTTACAAAAGGCAAACATTAAAATACAGTACTGCGTATTAAAATTTTATTCATGGCAGCCTGCTACTTTTATTCTTCTGTAACATATTAGAGTATAGTTGAGAAATAATAGCTCCTTCACTAATTTGGGGGGAGGGAATTTCAGCCCTACCGATGAAGGATTTACAATGTAAGTGTTAACTTGGGTTAATACTAGGAAAACTGCCAACTAAAGATTATATATATATAGACCTAGTGCTCACCTCAAACTCAGTACCTCAGCCAATAAACTGTTTACCCTCCCTCCCATCTTCAATGCCCCATTGTGTAGAGCAGAGTATGGTGGAATATAGACTCACTTGTTCCCTCCTGACTGGAGACCCTTTCTGTTAAGTGACAAAAGATTACAGACAAGACTGATGTCACCAAAGCATCCACCCAGTTATGAAATCTGTAGATCAGACTCCCTCTCTCTGTTCCTAAGGAGAAAAAATGGGAAAAGTCAAATTATAAAAGAAAAGCAGAGTTTCCCATTGTCTAGGTATTCTTGGCACTGCATACTTAAGGGCTATACTGTGGGGGATTATGGGAAGGCTTCAGAATAACTCTGGGTACTTTGGTAAAAGGGAGCATGACAGAGCAGCACCCACACCACCCTATAACTGAGTGTACCTCACACAGCACTGGCCTGACACCACTGGTTGATGCAGAAGGAGGTGCTCACCCCTACCCACTCTGAGAAGTCCAGCACCACTGCTGTTATGGACTCACTTTCCCTGGGTCTGCTCCAAAGCCCATTGAAGTCAATGAGAAGTCCTTCCATTGGATCAGCCCCCCCGGTGCTCAAGAAGTGCAAAGAATGACTCTGGTTGACACCTATGCAGGTGGACAAGGCCGTTTGACCTCTTGTTCACCAGCACAATGCCAGCCACAATCTAGCACTGAATCAGCACCTACGATGTCTTCTTATACCCATGATCCAGAGTACACTTTCACCGGAATAACTACATTCAAATAACAAGAACAGTTATCTCTATGGGGGTGATGGAGAGGATGTTTTTTAAAAACACTGCAGAGGTAACATCAGCTCTATAGTTAGATTTGTGTCCTGTGGTTATCGCAGTAGCTTACAGGCATATTTTAGTTACTAACTATTTGGCAGCTGCAGGTTCCCAAAAGAAATAAATATTGCCAGCATAATTTTGGCAGAGCACAACATAGAGCAATCTATTTCTGTATTTGCATATTTCCACTGTACCGAGACAAGTTCTCATTGCCTGTGGAGGAGAGAAGGAGAGAGGTTATGTCTCCTTTTGCCCCACTGCCTCTGTGGGGGAGCAGTGGTGCCAACCTGCATTGCCAGTTTCTATTAGATAAAAAGCTGAGAGAAACTAAAGGATGTTTGAAAAGCCAGTGGGCAATATGAGTAAACAAGGTACCATCTTGCCTGGAACCCTCACTGGTTTCTGGGCAGACTTTACTAATGAAACAGAAAAGAATAAATTGCAGCAGAGAATTAAATTCTAAACTTGATAAACTTGCTGACAGAGTTATAAACTTGGGAGACATCCAGGCCTCTGCAGCAGCTTACCATGCAAGAGGCAAATATTGGAGAGGTGATGGCAAACCTGATTAAAGAAAACAAGCCTTTTAGACGCTACAAAGAATCAAACCACAAGTCACTGAATTATATGAAGAAAATGAATCCGCAAACTCAATTGTTTCTTTTGAGAATGGGCTTCCTAGAGCTCACAGAGCCAAATTATATTTAATGTCTGAGATCGGCAGACAAAATTGCACGTTTGCACACCTACATTTGCAAGGGCAACTACCTACCACAACTGCACACATATATCCAGCATGCAGGTATCCAAGTACCTATTTGCACACACAAATGTACAAGTCATGGATGCAACTGTGGTAACTGTGCAAATTTGCACACCTGTCTGTGAGCACAAACATCATTTTTTTTTAAATCTGACCTTTAAACAAGAGGTGGAAGGTGTCCCTTTATCATGTATGTGGAACAGAACCTTCAGATGGATCCTGAAGGTGTCTGAAAGCACTGTTAATAATAATAAAAAACAAGAACGGACTCATCTGCTGTCTGAAAACAATACACTGATATAGTCCCATAGGTTTGCATGGCACTTTACAGACACAAAAAAATATATTGACGGGCACTGAAAGATGTATCGGCGGGACTTGAAAGAAAACTAGTTGCCTACTCTCGAACATTTCCCTAGTGAGTGGTGAAGCCAATCCTATAAGCTTCTGCAGAATCTGAGCTTTTTGAAAAGCTACGGTCCTAGCCTTTTTTGTTGCAATGCTAAACTTCAGAATAAAGAGGAGTGTAGATCAAAGCAGTGCTGTCTTCTCGAAACTGTAGGCTAACAGCTGCAGCACTTGTAACAGTTCACAGCTTTCCAAACTGCAGCAGAAAGCAAGCTGACCAGAAAGCTGTGATGAAGAGTTTGAAGCATGTTGTGTTGGTCTTGCTCATTAGCTCAGTAACCTATAGCAGTGTTTCTTAAATGCACTGTGGCTGCTTCTGGTCACCAGCAGATTTTTATGACAGCCTCTAAAGTGCTGCAACAATCACTGAGCTGTTACCTATTAATGTCGCTTTGTAAACAAAATAAATCATAATGCGCACTGATTCCCTTCTAAATATTACAGTTCAGTACAGACAGAGCTGAACTACAAAGGCATGGGGTTTTTTTCAAGTCACAAAGCATATTCACTGGCTAATCACTATGTTTACATCTCGCGCTACCGTAGCTCCGTAAATGGCTGTTGGCCAATGTCACTGTTGGGAAGATCGCTGTGTGGTGTTTGGGTAGGTTGAGAGTGTTGGTGACAGAAGGTGGAAGAGTTAAAAATGCCAATGGATATCGGAAAGTTTTTTTAAAAATCAGTTACAGAAAATGACCCTGAATGTGATACAGAGACGGTCCCCACAGAGCCACCTGCTGCTAAGAAAAGGAGAACACAGAAGGAAGAAAAACAAACATTTCTGGACCAGTGGGAAATGCAGTTGTGTGTTTCTGAAGCCATCTGATTCCATTTCTGAGCAAGTTGCAGTGTGCGCTGTTTGTACGAAAGAAATGCATCAAATTAAAATGTCTGCAATGCAATGTCACTATAGCATTCATGCAGGGAAAGTTGAACAGAATTACCACAGTGAGTTTCAGAGGCACAAGCTGTTAAACAATGCAAAAACCAAGCTTGAAAAATAACCGTGACAGCTCAGAGATTTTTTTTTGTTTTAATAAAATGGATCAGATATGGGTGGTTACTTTTAAAGTTGCACTACTTTTGGGGAAAGCAAGAAAACCACTCGGCAAGGGAGCATTCATGAAGAAAACTGTTCTGGCCGTACAACCAGAAAATACACTTTTCAGAGATATACCACTGAGCAATGACATGTTACAGAGGAGCACACGAGATCTGGCAAATTTTCTACAAAACAAAACAACTGAAAAAGTCACAGTGAGCCCTTTCTACAGCCTGTGCTTGGATGAGAGCCTTGATGTCATGAGGAATCCCAAGGTCATCATATGTGTTCACTTTTTGGACTGTGATCACCATTGTTCTGCTGAAGGTATTTTACGTTAGGTGAGCCTCTGTGATAGGCCAACTGGCAAACACATTTTTCAATGGGTTCAGGCAAGAATGGAATGCCACCGCGTTAGCTTTGCCAATCTGTGCGGCTTGACAGCGGACAGGATAGCAGCTATGTAAGTGCACAAGGTGAGTGCTGAACTGCTTCCAAGAAAGCTGCACTCTGAAGCTTTTTTTGTTTCACTGTTTTGCCCATCAAGAAGCTTCAATGAAAAGCATGGATGAGGTTGATTCCATAGTGAAAAAGTGCATTACTGCTCTCAACGCCAGCGATGTCAATGAAGGGAGACAGCACCTTTGTGCGAAACGAGCTGCGAGACACATATGGTGCTGAATTACAACCCGATCCGCTGGCTTAGTTTTATCGACAGTGAACAGAGGCTGTTTGAGCTCCAGGAATAGCTCGTTGAGGTTCTGAACACAGTTTTGCCGGAACTGTCCCAAAAGCAACAAGATCCAGAAGCACATGGCTGTTTGCTTTTTTTGAAAGAGTGTTTACCCACGCTTGCTTCCGTAAACCTGGAGCTTCAGAAACCTCAGCTAACTTTATCTGACAGCATTGAAGTAATTAATACATTCAGGAAGACAATCATTGACATCGTCCAGCCCCTACATGAGGAAAGAGACTTTTCAGTTTTTTAGGAGCTTAGTCAGTTTCGCAGCTGTCAGGATAAGAATGTGCAGCGAAAGGTCTATTTCACTGTATCTGAATACCTGAGTATCCTCTTGAAGGATCTTGAAAATCATTTAAGTGAGGGAAACTTTTTCAGTCAGTACTCCTTCATGACCGACCCATTCAGCAATTCTGGTTGAGGCTTTTTGGCTGCAAACAAACTGCCTTACAAAACAGATTAGCTTCCTTTGACTCTTCAGATTTGAGCAGTCTCAAATACCTCATTCTGTAAATGTGCAGTGATGCAAGAATGAAAATATATTTCAGTCAGCCCAGTATTACAGTACAGAAGTTCTGTAGTAATGTGTATCTGTTTGAGGACATCTACAAGTCCCTAGCTAAAGTTGCTTTTCTTTTCTTGTCCCTCTTTTCTACTACTGTGCTGTGTGCACTGCATTTTCTGAAGAACAAATACCAAAACTGCCTCACAGATGCTAACCTGGAAGCTTCTCTTCTAGTTTCACAGGAGACTCAAGATCCTGCAGACTTTCCATTCAAAGAGCTCCTGAACTTTTGCAAGTTGTCTGATCCACACAATGGATGTGTTAAAACCCAGAACTTTAATTTCATTATCACACTGTATTAGTAAAGTACAATATAATAGGAATATGTTTTTAGTTACTACTGTATTATCATTTTTATTACTGGATTGGATTGATTTTTTTTATCTGTGAACGAGAAAGAAATTTTGGACACATTTGCAGATATGTTTTTTCATTATTATTTAGACTTTTATTATGTAAAAGCATTTTTAAATTTAGTTCAGAATTGTTGTACAGATATCCACCTTTTACCAAAAAAGCAAAAGAAACAACAAAAAAGACAAGAACGTGCAAAGCACCTTATTTGTGTTTCTATTGTGGTTAGAGGCAGTAAAGAATAGAGACAACTGTAAATTATTTTTATTATTGGGTCTGCAAAAAAAAAACCCACATAAATAAATTACCATGATTTGCATGTGTAAATGTGCATATTTATTTGTTTTCCCTAAAGTTAATTAATTATTTCAGGAAAAACTGTCAGAGCGGCAACCAACAAATTTGCTGTGAGAACCCCTGAAAATAAAGTCACTGTTCTTGTAAGTAAGCACAAGGAGCTCAGACAAAAAACCAGGGGATTCTGCCTAACTAGAGCAGACAGAGAATTCCACTTGATAATCAGCCTTCCTATCCCATGATCGAAAACAGACTGCGCATTATTCAAGTATCTGCTGAGCTCCCCAGGGTAAGATGCAGACCTTGCCATGAATCCACAGAAGCAAGGGTGAAAGTTGGCTGGTACAGGCCAGTACAGTGTACCAGTAAGAAGTGGCTGCCGGTACCAGCCCATATGCAGCTGACATTAAGCGCTTTAATATAGCTGTCCCTTTTCACACACACACACACACACACACACACACAGAGGTGACCCTACTGGCAGGGCCGCCGACTGGGGGGCAAAAGGGGCAGCTGCCCTGAGGGCCAGTTATTTAAAAGGGCCCGGGGCTCCCAGATGCCAACGCCCCTACTGCAGCAGCGGGTGGAGCTCCGAGCCCTTTTAAATCGCTTCCGGAGCTCTGGATAGCACAGGCCAGGCAGCGTGGATGGGCTGACTCAGGGAGGCTGACCCCCACAGTCCCACCCTGTCCCTTCCACCCGAGGTGCCGGGCAACCGTACAGGTAAGTCTTCTATGTTACTTTCACCCCTGCACAGAAGCCACTTTCCCAGGGGATATGTACAGTACCTAGTAGCCAACAGCCCATTCTCCATTGCACTTTCTACAGGACAGTGAGAAATTAAAAGGAAAAAATCTAAGAACGAAGGGGCAGGAATCACCTAATCTCCTTTCACTGGGGCAGCATGACAAAGTCCATTCTGCTCTGAATTAGGCTAACAGCCGATCCTGAGGAAGAAGGACAATAAAAGCATAAGGAGATGGTATTAAGATATTTAGATCCTCATGCAGTTAGCTTTTAAATGGTCCCAACTCATCTTTGAAGTTAACACCTTGTGGGGTTAGTAACATTAGGAGAGTGTCTACACATTTATTGCTGCTATAAACAGCTGTCTGTATAGCCATCTATGTATTTATATGGCTTTCTTTGCCATGGTATCCTAAAGCCCTGCCTAAGTAGCTAAGAAAAACAAATACAAAAATAAACTCTTGCTTTGCCAGCTGTAGGGGAAAATTTGGATAGGTAGTAGACTTTTTTCAGTATTATATATATATACACACACACACACACACACACAGATGGGTGAGTGTGCATTCACATGCAAGCTTGTGCACATGAGATTCACAGATGGGCCAACAAGGAAAAGCTACCTGAAGAAACTAGGATTGCATTAGGTTCCACTGAAGTCAGTGGCATTTTTATTTCTTGTAGGAGTGAATTCCTTAGTCTAGATCCAGCTCCCACTGAAGTTCTGACTATCTCCAGTGCTCACATGTATTCCTGTATGTCTCAGCTGACCCAACCCAATGGGGTGCTCAATCCAACAAAAATCAGGCAAGGGACCTTGAACGGCACTCAGTTTTCAACGGGGAGTCAGCACAAAGAGTGGAGCACTGTGGTGGTGTATTCACAGCAACCGAGTTGCCGAGTAGATGGATTGCTGCATTTCGTGCTAGTGGGAGTCGTTAGAAGGGGTGTGGTTTTATTCCCAGGTATTCTGAATTGCAGTAATTAAGCCTGGCAGTCACAGATAGAAAGATCATCATGGCCATAACTGATAGGATGGGGCAACAGTCTTCTAGCCAGTCACAGGATTAGTGGGCATTTTTTAAAGCCATGGATACTTGCATATTGAATAGCATTGAAAAATCCAAAAGTAACCTGCAGCAACATTATAACCAATGGGCAAATGCCCTCAACAGAGGAGAGTTCCTCAATGTGCTTCCTATCAGTATCACCTCTATCTTGCCTCTCTTGAGCTTTGGCCTGCTTCTCTCCATCCAGCTGCTGTCCTCTGCATGGCACTGGAAGACGGTGCTGTTTACACTGATGGTTTGTTATTGAGTGTTGAAATGTGTAGTGTTTCGTGTTAAGAAAAACAGCTTTAAATAATCGGTTTAAAGAGACACAGAATCACAGAGTCTCTAAAGTAAAATATTGAGAGGAGTAGGTTCAGAGAAGGGCGATGAGAATGGCTTGAGGTCTGGAAATCACATCACAATGAAAGCCAAAGGTGCTAAAGAGTAAGTTAAGAGATGCCTTGATCACAGTCTATAATTACCTACAGGGGTAGAAGAGGTGATGCTTTTTAATCTAGCAGACAAAGATGTTACAAGAGCCAAAGTCTAGAAGTTGAAGTCAACAAGTTTCAAACTAAATAAGATGTGTATTTTTAACAGCGAGGGCAATAAACCACTGGAACAGATTATCATAGGAAGTAGTGGACTTTCGATTACTTCTTAGAGTCTTTAAATCAATGTCCTTCTAAAAGACATTCTAGTTCACCTGAAATTTGATGGGCTATGCACATGAATCACTGGGGAATTCTACAGTCTGTGTTATGCAGGAGATCAGACTATTTGATCAATGATCCCTTTTGGCCTTGAAGTCTATTAAAAGTTTGGACCTACCAATCTTCACAGCATCCCTTTCACATTCTAGTTTTTAAACTGGCACATTTGAATTTACGTAAAAGGCAAGTTCAAAACCAATCACATACCCTTTACTATTGGCATTGGAGCTAAATGATGCCAGTCAAGTGACACAACTTTTAAATACACACTTGGTGATGAAGACTTATATGTGGATGGAGATTAAGTAATACCAGATCTCATAAGTCTGCACTTTGTCAATTATTAGACGTAATCCACCTCTGTCTCACATTGGGAACCCTACTTTCCTCACACACATTTCCAAATTACATCATGTGATTTAGTCAGTAACAGCTACAAGCACTTTGCTAAAATTCAGGCATTTCTATCATTTGTCTGGATACAACTTCAAGTCTCAGTAAACAAGGCCAGGTTTAAATCTATGCACTGTTCCAAGGTTTGACTTAACCAAGTTAAAACAAGTTTCCAAAGAAACAGTAACCTCATTATTATACAAAGCGTCCTTGTTGCCACAGCCTTGTCACAAACTTTGGTTGCACAGGACTTTCTGTCTTATAGGAACATGAGGCCAACTCAAGAAAATGTTAGGTGATGTCTGAGAGTTCCTAACAGACATTACAGGGAATTTGGTACATGTCCAAAGAGAGGATGACTCTTCTTAGTCAAAGGAACAATTTTAAACTCACTTTTCTATTTAGCCAGAGAGGTACCTAATGGGAGCAATGTGTCATAAAGGCCTGTAAATAAAAGCCTCAATCCCTTGTGTCCACTGCCTGAAACTGAATTCTTTCCTCAGTAAGATTGGGGGTATTTTGTCTATTAAAAAGGAGGTACCGTGAAGATACACAAAAATATGGTTCTGGTTATCTCCTCCACTTCCATAAGGGGAGAAGAGTCAGAGTGGACAGATCTAGCTTGGGAGACACAAAATGGGGGAGCACCATTTCTGTGACACTGTCCCTCCCTCTTGGACCTCCCAAGAAGCCTCTTTGTTGGAGCTCTTCTTGGTTAGTCCACCCCAGATTTTCAGGGCTATGAGGGGCTGATGCCAGCCAATTGCCATTCTCTGCAACATGCTGGCCTCCACAGGCCAAGGGTATGTTCCTGCCAACACTTTGGGAGAGCTACATAAATAAAAGGAAATAGGTTATTTAACTTAGGCTCAGCACATGTGTCTCCCGCAAAGCAGCAGCTTCTGATGAGCCAAGTAGCTGTGTTGCCAGTGAGGGGGAGAACCCAGGAGAATAGCAGAGGGCTGCTCCTCCAAGACTGGAGCTTCCCTTTTCTGTTTATTCCCAAAGTCTGCAGGGTCAGGAGATAAAAACCCACTCCACAGTCCCATAAACCCTCCCACTTCTGAGGGAAAAGGAAGTTCACCTCCCAAGAATTTCATGGGCCTTTCTCCCAAATATTTCCTTGGAAGGATACAAAATGACCCCATGTCTTTAAGAATTCCTTACCTCTGTTATTTAAGACCTTGGAAATACTATAGTTTCTGCAAAACGCTACTGTAATAAGAACTGCTGTAGCACTGTAAGTATGGTGTTTCATTTCTTCCTGGACTAGAACAGATGAATCCCAATCCATTGCAGTAAAAAGAATTTTTACTTTTACTAACCAGTAGCAGTTAAAAGAATTAAGCTCCCACCACATTTAAGGCATGTCTACACATACAGCGCTCAGCGTATCTGATAAAGAGGCTCTATGCCAATGGGAGAGCTCTCCCATGAGCATAATAAACCACCTCTGCGAGCAGCAGAAGTTGTCGGCGGGACATAGCGCTGTCCACACTGGTGCTTATGTCAGTGTAACTTATGTCACTCAGGAGCTTGGTTTATTCAGACTCCTGAGCGACATAAGTTCTGCAGACATAAGCTGTAGTGTAAACATAGCCTTAGAGGTAGGGTGACCATACATCCCATTTTGGCCAGGACAATCCTTTTTGTAAGCCCTGTCCCAGCCGTTCTGACTTTTTTGGCAAAACTGGGTGGACCACAAGCTAAATATGAGTCAACAGCGTGATGCTGTTGCAAAAAAAGCAAACATGATTCTGGGATGCATTAACAGGTGTGTTGTGAGCAAGACACGAGAAGTCATTCTTCCGCTCTACTCTGTGCTGGTTAGGCCTCAACTGGAGTATTGTGTCCAGTTCTGGGTACCACATTTCAAGAAAGATGTGCAGAAATTGGAGAGGGTCCAGAGAAGAGCAACAAGAATGACTAAAGGTCTTGAGACCATGGCCTGTGAAGGAAGGCTGAAAGAATTGGGTTTGTTTAGTTTGGAAAAGAGAAGACTGAGAGGGGACATGATAGCAGTTTTCAGGTATCTAAAAGGGTGTCATAAGGAGGAGGGAGAAAACTTGTTCACCTTAGCCTCTAAGGATAGAACAAGAAGCAACGGGCTTAAACTACAGCAAGAGAGGTTCAGGTTGGACATTAGGAAAAAGTTTCTAACTGTCAGGGTGGTTAATACTGGAATAGATTGCCTAGGGAGGTTGTGGAATCTCCATCTCTGGAGATATTTAAGAGTGGGTTAGATAAATGTCTATCCAGGATGGTCTAGACAGTATTTGGTCCTGCCATGAGGGTACGGGACTAGACTCGATGACCTCTTGAGGTCCCTCCCAGTCCTAGAATCTATGAATTGCTGAATATTTCATCACCTTTGAGAGGTTGTGTGTACTCCATGAAATTCCTGAAGACCAAAACATGACCATTTTGATTGCAAAGTTGTCTGGGAGAGCTCTGTATATATTCAATAAGATGCCAATTAGAGATGCTTCAGATTATGGTAAATTCAAGGAAATGGTTTTAAAACAGTTTCAGATTACACCTGAAACATATAGAGTAAAATTTAGTGGGTTAAGAGGGGTGCTGGGACGAGTAATGTAGTATATGTAAACCATATGAGAGATTTGATGATAAGTGGGTAAGGGAAAAAGGTATTACAAGCTTTGAAGGAATGTGTGATCTTGTTGCTCAGGAATATTTCCTGAGTATATGTAGTGATGACGTAAAACAGTGTTTATGGGGGAAAAAGTGAAAACTGTTGAAGAACTTGCTATTCTAGCTGATGAATTTGAACAAACCCAAGCATCTATTAGAAATAAATCACAGACAGAGGAGTTTAAGTTTGGTGGGAAGCAGGGTCCCCATTTTGCCCCTGGGAAGAAGGACGGTGGATGGGAGTCTGGGCGTTTACCTCCCAAAGTCCATTCCTCTAGTCCTCATCCCAAATCTCCTGTAAAAACAGAAGAGCCCAGCAGGTGCTATCACTGTAATTCCACTGAGCACCGAAGGAATAAATGCCCTGTGCTGGGGGGAAACAGGCAGCAAGCAGCCCATGGAAATGCTGCTACCCAGAGCACAGAGGCACCTCAGGCAATTGCCACTTATCATACAGGGTTTGTAAAAGTAGCCTCTGCACAGCCAGGCAGGAAGCACATAAAGGCTGTCAAAATTAATGGCAAAGAACCCCTTGGGTGGAGGGATACAGGTGCAGAAATTTCTATAGTCAAGCGAAAACTTGTTCAGGAAAAAGACTTACTGCCAAGGAAGATGGCACAGCTTTTGTTAGTAGAAGGTCACAAAATCCTAGTGCCTTTGGCTAAAGTGCACATGGAAACTGAGGACTTGGAAGCTGAATTGACTGTGGCAGCTGTACCAGTCACTATTATTATTGGGGAACGACCTTTTCAATGTAGCTCAGGCTGTAAAGGGGTCTGCCAGCAGCAAGGAGGAATACCGTACTGAAACCCCAGAGGGAAAGGGTGAAGTCTCAGAAACTGCGGGGGAGACGGGAGAGTGCCTCTTTAATTCCTCTGCAGCAATGGGAAACAGTCTGCTACCAGGGGTGAGTGTGGTTGAGACCAGTTCCTCCTGCCCGATAGCTAAAGGCAGCATTTCCTCCCGGGGGGCAGGGAGCGTATTGCCAGTCAGTGAAAAAACTGTCCAGGTTGCAGGCTGCTCACAGGTTGCAGTTGAGCAAGAGACAGACCTCACTCTAGGGGACATAGGAAGATGTGTCCTAGAGGGAAGCCCGGAGGAGGGTAATGGAATCCTCAAGACCACTGAGGTGGCTGAGGGTTCTGTAGTGGCTGCCAGTGAAAGGACTGTTCTGGCTGTTAGCTGTGAGCCCTTCACAGCTGATCAGAGGATACATCCCACTCTAGAAAGCACAGAGGTGTGTGTCTTAGAGGGGGGTCCAGAGGGGGAAGTTGAGAAGAAATTTGGGGAATTATGGGAATATCTCCTCACTGATTACATGGGAGGGTTTGCCCAGGACAGAACAGCTGTTCCAGCATCTGTGCTCCCAGGCACCCGACCTGTGTCTCAGGTTTTAAGAGGGAACTGTGTAACTGACCTCCCAAGGGGAGCAGTCATACAGCTGACCTCTTGGGGACAGACAGAGGGGTGGCAGAGGGTATCCCAATCCAGGTCCCACTTTTGCTATTCCTGATGTACTTTTGAAAACTAACTCTGTCTCTTTAGTAGGATTCTTATCCTGTCTTAAAGACTTGAGTGTCAGTGAAAATGCTAATGACCCACCGGAGAAAGGGGAGGAGGAAGCCATTTCCCAGGTGGGTAAGATTACTCCTGAGAGAATTATGCACCACTGTGCATGCACAGAATTCATGTACCCCGAAGATTTCTTTACTTCCCTGCAGAAAAATGACTTTCTGACAGCAAAGCAAGGAGAAGATGCAAAACCAGTCCCACACCACTCCCTTGCTGTGAGGTACATCATTTCAGGCACCCTGAGCAGCTGGTGGAGAGGTAAATCACCACAGGGCTGGGGACACCCAGCCAGTGGCTTCTACCCTGAGCCGGGATCAGCTGCTAGTCCTGGCTGTGCTGGAGGCAGGAGAGGATGGGACTTCCTCTTCCCCTACAAGGAGTGGCTGGGGCTGCATCAGACCCACCCCCAGAAACCTCCCCCAGCTGCAGGAAGCTCAGCATCCTTCCCTGCTTCCTGCCTCCATCGTGCCTCAGCTGTGGGGGGAGGGGTCACTGTATGGGGAGCTGCTCTCTCATCCACCCAACCCCTGTGTATCCGAACCTCCCATACCTAGACACCCCTGCCAAACCTCGCCCCGTACGTCCAGAACCCCCCAGCCCTCCATACCTGAAGCCCACCCCACTGAATCTCAACCCCCCTGCATCCAGAGCCCCTGCCTCCAGACCCCCACCCCTGCACCAAGATCACCCCACTGAGCTCCCTGCACTCAAACCCCCACCCTGAGGAGTCCCACCGCCCTGAGCCCCCACATCCAGCTCCCCATGCCACTGACACCCAACTAGCTGCACCCAGGCCCCCACCCCACCAAGCCCCACTCCCCCAGCATCCAGCCCCCACCTCTGCTGAAACCACACACCAGACCCTCCGCTGAGCCCCAACCACTTTCTCCTGGAAGCCCCTGCAGAGTCCCATTGCCCCTGCACCTGGAACCCCCCCCCAATGAGCCTCTCCGCATCCAGATCCCCCACACACTTAGACATCCACTGAGCTGCCTGCACCCAGATTGTCCCACACAGAATCCTCTCACCCCACACCTGGATCCCCCCACACTTGGATCCTGCCTGGTTGAACCTGCCTGCCTGACACCTGGGGCTCCTGGTGCAGAGGAGCAGGGCCCCAGGGTGTTTCTGGGGCAGGCCCAGCCCTTGTACTGTGTCAGGTGCAAGGGGTGGGGGCCTGCAAGGTGATCTCCCACCTTCGTGTAGCGAGTGGCCTGTGCTCCCTGCTGCCATGCTGGAGCCTCTGCATTTATTTATTGACAAATAAATCTGCAGAATTATGCATAATTTTAAAATATTGTGCACAGAATTCTTATATTTTTGGCACAGAATGCCCTCAGGAGTATAAGATCCATCAAGCTGCTAAGGAAAAACTGCTAAAAGATCACAGCCCTCTAGAAGAAGGGGATGGGGAAAGTCCCAATGTTTGGAGTGAGAATGAGAAAGAAACCATGTAGGGAGGGAGGGATTTTTTTGCATGGGCATAACCCTGGAGATGGAATGCAACTCCACAGGGGCCAGCCTGTAACATGCTAGATCCTCTTACATTCTTACCTCTCCAAAGTCCCAAAGTCATACATAAACTGAGAACCTTTACTAAAGGGGATACTGGACAAAACATTATAGGGGAAGAAAGACTCATAAGATAAGTCTCATAATTAGGGCTACGATTTTGTCATGGAGGTAACGGAATCCGTGACTTCCAGAGACCTCCATGACTTGAGCCCCCAGGGCCAGGGAGCTGTAGGGTCCCCCGCCACTCCTGGCAGCTGGGAACTACAGGGGCTGAACTCCCAGCCGCAGAGGGCAGCAGGGGTGCCCCGCAGCTCCCAGCCGGGGCGGGAAGCTGGCGTGGCTCGGACCTCCCAGGCAGCAGTGGGCAGGGGTGCCCTGGATCTCCCAGACAGTGGGGAGACCCCGAGCTCCCGGCTACCACACGCAGCAGGGCCCCCATGACCCCCCCAGCCACCGTGGGAACCCTGGAGCCACCGCCACCGGCCAGGGTGCCGCGGAGCATGGACCCCCACCATGGGCAGTGGGAGGGACACTGCAGCTTCGAGCCAGGCCCCCCCTGGTAGTGTGGGGAGCCTACAGCTCCTCATTTTGTCATACATATTTTTAGTAAAAGTCACGGATAGGTCACGGGCTTCCATGAATTGTTCTTTATTGCCCATGACAGGTCCATGATTTTTACTAAAAATATATGTGACAAAATCTTAGCCTTACTCATCATAAGGTTATGACGAAGAATTTGGTTCTGATGATAAATCCTTTAAAAATGTATAACAAATGTATACATGATTTTGGGGGGGAAATTTAAACATGGTAAAAGTGATATCAAGGCAGTCCAATAACGATACTGCTTCTCAGCTAATACAAAGGGTTCCAATCATATGAAAAAGGCATATAAGGCAGGGGAGTGACATCATCAGGGTTCTTCACTGACGCCCCACCCAAAGAGACTCCTGGAAACAACTAAGGAACAAAGACTGAACTGGGGGGAAGTGCTGGACCCAGGTTAAAGGGATTTTTTTAGCCTTTGAATGAAACACCTGGGGATTCCAAGCAGTAAGTTAGTGCAACCTGCCCCTTAAGAGCCTGCAGCCTGCTTGCATCAACATTTAGAGTGAGAATTTGCTATTCATATCCGATCTATGTAGAATATTAAGATTAATTTGCGTGTTTTGTTTATTTGCTAGGTAATCTGCTTTGATGCATTTGCTATCCCTTATAATCACTTAAAATCTATCTTTTGTAGTTAATAAACTTAAACTTGCAGTGCAAGATGGTATAATTTGGGGTTTACACTCCAGAGAGGTGGTGCATGCCTCCTCTGACTAACCTCCTCTTCTACTGTGCTAAGCAAAAGGGAAATGTTTGAGGGGAAACTAGAGAGTATAGCAGGTGTAGAACATAATACTCCCAAATATTTAGTGCAGATCCAGCAAAATGGGAAAGTTGGGTGCAATCTTTTTGTAAACTAGCTTGTGATGTGCGCATTACAGCACAGATAAGAGAGTGAGTAACTCACCTTATTTAACCCTCTTTTAGCCATGAGTGTAACAAATGTGGAAGGACAGAAAAGGAGTATGTGCACTAGAAGTTACATCTATTTTTCAGGTTTCAGAGTAGCAGCCGTGTTAGTCTGTATCCGCAAAAAGAACAGGAGTACTTGTGGCACCTTAGAGACTAACAAATTTATTTGAGCATAAGCTACAGCCCACTTCATCGGATGCATGTAGTGGAAAATACAGTAGGTACTGTATACAGTACTGCATTTTCCACTACATGCATCTGATGAAGTGGGCTGTAGCCCATGAAAGCTTATGCTCACATAAATTTGTTGTCTCTAAGTTGCCACAAGTACTCCTGTTCTTTTATTTATTTTTCAGCTATCCAAACTCATTTTCTGTAATCTGCATCTTCCACCCTTGAGTAATGCCGGTGAAACTCCACTGCTATTTTTGGACAAGATGACATGGTGCTGAATTATTTAAACAAGCAAAGATTTAAGCTGCTTCTTAAATGTGTCTTAAATTATGAAAATACACAGTTTATGAAAGGATACTTATAAAATGGAGGGCTTGCACCTTATGCTAGAAAATCTTATTTCAACAGGCAGGAAGGCTTTTCACAACATTTAACAATAAGATCTTTTGAAATCCTCTTTTTCACCCAGAGCTCAGAAAGAATCTTTCTTCCATTATGTTCAGCAGCTATGGGATTTTTCTGACACTTGTCCCTATCAGATGTTTTGTTTTTAATGCTATCAGCGATTATATCAGTTTACAGTAAACAGTTACGTGATATTATCAAAAACACTTCCTCTAATGAAACCACTAATTCCAGTAATTCCTCTTTCATGTTCTCAATCTGTATTCTATTGTGACTTCCCTTAAAATAGGTATGCGAGTAATGTGAACTGGATTTGACCCTCCCCAAAAAAGTGACAAAGAATGGAGAAGATAAAAAATGTTAAATGGGTAAACTGATGTTTTTCCTAACGCTAGTCTGATTTTTAAAATAAAAATATAAAAAAATTAAACAATGAAGTATCTACAGGCTACTGCAAATGGCTATGCTAGGAATTAAATAATCAAATACATAATTAACTCAAATGAGTGGCTTCATCTGAAAACAAATTACGTTCCTAGGAAGGTGTGGAAGAGAACAAAGAACCAAACACACTTCCAGGAAACTTCTAGGCACCTCATCTGACCTTCTTTCATACTACTATAATTCTGGAAGGTGGAAAAAATCCTAGATTATCTACTCCTTTGCTAAATGCAACAATAAAGAGCCACACAGGTTAATCCCTCCTCTACTGGTTCTGCAGCACCTAACTAAAACCCTATTCCCAGAGTAGTACTGACATCAATGGATGAGACCTGCGTGCAAAGATGTTTTGGCAGGTTGTGGCAATTACCAGTTTGGGCGTGTCAAGGTTTCTTTCCAACTCTGAACTTTAGGGTACAGATGTGGGGGCCTGCATGAAAATTTCTAAGCTTAACTACCAGATTAGATCTGGTCCACTGACACCACTTCCAATGTGCTAATTTCCTTTCCTGGGTAGCATTGAGAGACTTTTCACCAATTCCCTGGTGAATACAGATCCAGACCCCTTGGATCTTAAAACAAGGAGAAATTAACCATCCCCCCTCCTTTCTCCCACCAACTCCTCGTGGATCAAGATCCAACCCCCTTGGATCTAAAAACAAGGAAAAATCAATCAGGTTCTTAAAAAGAAGGCTTTTAATTAAAGAAAAAGGTAAAAATCATCTCTGTAAAATCAGGATGGAAAATAACTTTACAGGGTAATCAAACTTAAAGAGCCCAAAGGAACCCCCTCTACCCTTAGGTTCAAAGTTACAGCAAATAGAGGTAAACACCCTAGTAAAAGGTACATTTACAAGTTGAGAAAACAAAGATAAAACTACCATGCCTTGACTGGCTGTACTTACAAGTTTGAAATATGAGAGACTTGTTCAGAAAGATTTGGAGAGCATGGATTGATGTCTGGTCCCTTTTAATCCCAAGAGCACTCTACCACCAAAACAAAGAGCACAAACAAAAGCCTTCCCCCCACCAAGATTTGGAAGTATCTTGTCCCCTTATTGGTCCTTTGGGTCAGGTGTCAGCCAGGTTACCTGAGCTTCTTAACCCTTTACAGGTAAAAGGATTTTGGAGTCTCTGGCCAGGAGGGATTTTATAGTATTGTATATAGCAGGGCTGTTGCCCTTCCCTTTATAGTTATGACAGGTCTCCATTCAACATATGGCACTGCCAGAGGCCCCCAATCCTCCCCTTCTGTTGCTCTCCCAAAAATAATACAAAAAGAAGAAGAAAAAAGGTAGCGTTAGAGGTTGTGGTAGTGATGCGAAGTGAGGAACATTACAAATGGGCATATACAGATGATAGAGGGGGAGGGAAAAAGAGAGGTAGTAAAGCCACAGGAATACATAAGCATAGCTCCATTTACAAGCTGACATTCTGCCCCTTCATGCTTATGCTTTTACAAAGGGGGGGGGGGGATTTAATACAAGTTTGTCTCATCTTACGCGGGGTTCCGTTCCACGGTTAGCGCATAAAGCGAAAACCGCGTATAGCCAAAATTCTATTGAGTTCAATGGCGGGCGGAATCGCCCGCACTACAGGTATAGTATTAAAATAGTTATTTTTTTCTTTTGTTTTGTTTTTGCCAACCGTGTAAGGTTGAAATCACGCATGTTAAATGCGTGTAAGACGCGACAGACCTGTATATAAAATTAATTGAAAATATTCTTTTCTGAAACTGAGAGAAAACACTTCAAGATCAGACTACCACCTCTGTCTAGTACAGCCACTAAGAACAACAAGTTCTTCTGGTGATTTTTCCCATCAAAACAGCATTGTCACCCTCACATTATAGAGTATAGTTTAACCCAACCGTTCTTTTCAATAATGTTATGGCAGCAATTTAAACCAGGGCCAAAGTCTATGCTCCTCACTTGAGCAGAAAGCCCATGGGACTTTTGCTTAACCAACGATGGCAGAATTTGGCCCAGAGGTGAATACTATCAAAAATCTACAAGCAGTAGCATATTTAAATCCTCAAATTCAACAAATTTAAAAATGCAGTCCACCTGCTGTCTGGAAACATCAAATGTTCAATCTGTCAGTTTGAAAACAAAATATCTGGAGTATACTCGTGCAGTGAAGTATTTGTACATAGCACTCTACTAACGTGAAATCTGCAAACAAAATCCAAATCTTTATGTACAAGCTTCGTTGCGGAGACTTGCTAGCAATGCATGCAATATGAAAATTAGAATCTCTATTGGTCTTCTTTAAAGTAACACACACAGCATATTTTTGAAAGGAAATTACTTGAGTACTAACAGCGGTACATACACCATTAAAGTGTTTCTATATATATAGATATAGATATAGAGAGAGAACGAACATTTATATTTCAAAAGGGGAAAACTACATGGAGCTTATAGAAATGCAGTATTGATTGTTACATTATCTCAGCAGGTTGCGCTTTCTACATATTGAACTGATGGTCAACATTTGCCAATTTATTCAGCACATCAAATTTCATGGGAGTTTTTGCAACAGGAACAGGAGTTAACATACAAGGAAGGACCCAGAGATTAATACCAAACCCCTTTATTTAGGAAGTGTTTTGAGCAAAGTTTAAAGATTCAAAAATCAAACAACATACATATCCAGAAAGATCAGGCTTTCACAGCAAAAATTCATAAAAAACCACTTTCTTTGGATGTGCAAGTTGAAATGTTTATCTCAACTCTTGAAGATTATCTACAGTTAGCCCTTTATTAGTTTCCAAGTGGAAACTTGCAACTATACAACAAAGGGTATCTTCTGTTTCTTTTGTTTTCTTTTAATTCTTCATCTTTAAAAAATAAAAGAATTACATTATTTTAAAAAAACACAGACTTCTGCCACTAAAATCTACACCAAAAATAACTGCTGGTCTTTTGGAGAAGCAACAGGTGATTAATCATTTCTCTTTTAGACTATGTTGCAGCCAAACTCCTGATAGAAAGGATTTAGTTACTTTATTTATAGGAACATTTTATTTAAAAAAGTATTTGATAACTAGGATTTCTCTCTAGGGAATTGCATGAGCTTTTTTTGGGGGGGGGAGGGGGGGCGGGGGCAATGCAGTGTCCAGAGTTGAACTTGAAGTGCAATTAAATTTTTGCTTAAAAAAAAAAAATCCCCAGCAATTTCAGTGCCCTCCCTCAACCTCTGCAGAGAGGAAACAGCCCAGGATCAGACTCATGCCATTGTGCCCAGAGAAGTGTCCACTCTCTTCCCAACCCCAATACCCGAGTCCAGGTCGGGTTCCCTCGGCTGTGCCAATCACACGCCTGCCCGGTGCCTTGCAGCAGACCCAGAAGTTGCTGGTGCTACTCACTTGGGGTTGCAGCTGCTGCGCTAAGCACGGTCCGGGCAGCTCAGCCGCTGGTCTCCGGGTCCCTTTGTTACCGCCCGGTCACTTCGCAGCTATTCACAAGCCACAGTCCTCACTGGTTGCTCGCCTGCTGGCCAGCGAGGGGTGGGGGGGCGGGAGAGAAGATAAGATCATCCCCAAGCGACAGCCCGGCCCCGGGGAGAGGAGGATGGGGAGGATGTTATGCAAAACTGGGAGGCCAGGGTGCTGTACAGCGGCCCCGCGAGTCCCGGGGATGGGGGCCCGGCGCTGAGCCTATCTGCTGCGGGGAGAGGTGCCCCACCGCTGCCCCCTCCCCACGAGCCAGGGTGGCCGGACTCCCCGGCCGCTCCCCTCCTTGCAGCCCCCGCAATCCCGGCTCCCCCTCCCCGTGGGAAGGGGCACAACGGTCCCTAGCAGGGGGCTGGCGGCGGCAGAGCCCCCACGTGTTTCCCTCCCCGCCCCCCGGGGGCCTGCCGCAGAAATCAGAGCCCAAAGACCCCGGGGAGCCAGCGCCCAGCCGGCCGCGGAGCCCCGGCCGAGTTCCCCTCACCCTCCCCGGCCAATGCACGCGCGGAGGGATGGGCCGCGGTCCTCTGCAGCCTTTGTCTGAGCCGCAGCACAGAACGCGCCTCGTGAGCCGGGCACGGGCGGAGGAAGGGAGTCCGCCCGCCGGCGCGTGCTGCTCGTTCCGACCCCCCAGCGGGCACCGACCCCCTCCCCCCCTTCACCCACCCACCCACTCACAGGAGCCCAACGCCTCCTGCCCCGCCGGAATTCCACCGCCCAGCTGCAGCCTGAGACCTGCCCTACCTCCTCAGTGCTGTGCGGTGGGGCTCCGTCTCCTCCCCCATCCCTGCCCCTGGGCTCTCCCCGCCACACTGCCCAGCCAGTGCCTATGGGCTGGGAAGACAAGGCCAGCAGCGTGGTGCGGATCCGCTCCCCCGGCATAGCGGAAACAATGGTGAGGGGGGCTGCCAATAACAAGGCGAGGCTTTGTGTGTGTCCGAAAGCCCAGGGTCGTGAAAGACGACGAGGGAGACTAAAAGCTGATAATAAGAGCTCAGTGTATTGAGGAGCCTTGAATGAAACAGATCTCCCTCAACTTCCCTTTCAGCTCTAACATAAACCTAGGCTGACCAGATGTCCCAATTTTATAGGGACAGTCCCAATTTTGGGGTCTTTTTCTTATATAGGCTCCTATTACCCCCCACCCTGTCCAGATTTTTCACATTTGCTGTCTGGTCACCCTACATAAACCCCTCCATCCATGCTGTCTCCTCATTCCCCCCCCACACACACACACACGTGGACTGGTCGGGTTGGCTGTTCCGGATTCTCCACTGCCCTGGCCCTTGCAGTCTTTTACTCCAGGTGGGTGTCACACTGGCAGCATTTTACTCTGCAGAAGTGTAATGACTACACGAGGTGCAATGGGGAGGGAGCGACATTGGAGGACTGATAATGCTTTTGTTACAAATGTACCTTCCAAGCCTTGCATGAAAGAAGCTATATCATATGCAGAAGTGAAAGTAAGCTGGTACGCCCCTTTACGGCGTACCAACAAGAACCGGTGCACCGTACGGGGGCGGCTGGCTTCCGCAGGCGGCAATTTAAAGGGCCTGGGACTCCCCCCCAATCCCTGCCTCTTCTGCCCGAGGCCCCGCCCCTTCCGGGGGCCAGAGCTGGCCCCAACCCAGCCCCTTACCTGTAAGTCACTATTAGAGTGACCAGATGTCCCGATTTTATAGGGACAGTCCCGATATTTGGGGCTTTTTCTTATATAGGTGCCAATTACCCCACACCCCCGTCCCGATTTTTCCTACTTGCTATCTGGTCACCCTAGTCACTATTTCTACTTTCACCTCTGATCATATGCAAAATATTGAAATTAGTACTTTCAGTACAATGTACTGAAACAAATAGCAGACTTGCACTACTTTTTATGAATCGCCGTTCTCAGTTGGGGGACAAGATAGTCTCTCAGTGCAATTCCGTGTGTATTTTTTAAAATTCATACTTTTCCCCCTCTTCATATTGTCCCTCAGACTTTTGTATCAACTATAGATACAGAAAGGGAACAGAAAACCCACTGTTCTGTTCCCTGCTTGGGGAGCAGGGAGTGTACTCAAGCTATAAACTGGATTATTATTGATAATGAAAGCCCTGGTCTACACTACAGAGTTAGTTCAATATAAGGCGACTTACATTGACCTAACTCTGTAAGTTCTTCACTAAAATAGAGTTCCCGCCAATGTAACTGACCCATTACACCAACTCCATCTCCCTGAAAGGAGTAGCACTTAAGTCAGTGTGTTGCCAACTCTCATGATTTTGTCATGAGTCTCATGATAATAATTATTTTCCATAAAGCCCCAGCTCCTGGAGTCAAGTGGATATGTGATGATTTAAGCCTTCATTCTTAAAGAAAAAGTAAGTTTCTAGCCCTCATGGCTGTGGAGAAAACTTCAAAATGTAACCCAAGTGCACCCTAAAAGCTCAAAAAGCAGATGGCAAATAAATGTATTATTTTTACATCATAATCTCATGATTTTAAGCCAGTCTCATGATTTTTGGAGAGCCTGACTCATGCTTTCTGAACATCTGGGGTTGCCAATACTGTGTTTGCAGTTCTTGCATTGGTCTGACCTTGCTTTTCACCTGTAGTTTTTGCTGAATCCTCAATCATCCACATTAAAATGAGACTTCATCATCAACAGTAGAGCTGTGCTTAACAATAGTTGCATTCATGCCAACAATGCTCAGGAGCCTCTGACAAAAAGATCAACCCCCCTCCCCACCCACTTCTTTCTGGTATTGCACTAGAAAGTCATATGACCTGCTTCTATTCCACTATTCAAGATCTTCACTAAGGCCATGTCTACATAGCAAGCTTACAGCAGCTGAGCTACACAGATACAGGTGTGCCACTGTAAGATCGCTCATTTAGCCGTCTATGCTGATGGGAGAGAGCTTTCCCGTCAACACAATAAAACCACCTAAACGATCGGTGGTAGCTATATTAGTGGGAGAGCGTCTCCCTCCAGCAGAGCACTTATGCACACGAGCACTTATGCTGGCAAAATTTATGTTGCTCAGGGGTCTATTTTTTCACGCCCCTGAGCAACAAAAGTTTTGCCAACATAAGGGGTAGTGTAGACATGGGCTGCCATTGTCCCTGCCAGCAAAAATGGTTAGTACAGGGGTGGGCAAACTTTTTGGCCCGAGGGCCACATCTGGGTATGGAAATTGTATGGCGGGCCATGAATGCACACAGAATTGCGGGTTAGGGTGCGGGAGAGGGTGAGGGCTCTGGGGTGGGGCTGGGAATGAGGGGCTGGGGATGCAGGAGGGTGCTCTGGGCTGGGACCAAGGGGTTCAGAGGGCAGGAGAGGGATCAGGGCTGGGAAGGGGAGCACAGGGGATCAGGGGTCCCCCCTCCGGCTCCTACACAGAGGTACGGCCAGGTGGCTCTGTGCGCTGCCCCATCCGCAGGCACCGCCCCTTTAGCTCCCATTGGCCGTGGTTCCTGGCCAATGGGAACTGTGGGGGCGGCACTTGGGGCAGGGGCAGCGTGCGGAACCCCCTGGCTGCCCCTACACGTAGGAGCCGGAGGGGGGACATGCCGCTGCTTCCAGGAGCCACACGGAGTAGGGCAAGCCCTCGACACTGCTCCCTGGCTGGAGCGCCAGAGCAGGGCAAGCCCTGGACCCCACTCCCCAGCAAGAGGGCTGGATTCAAATGTCTGAAGGGCCGGATGCAGCCCCCAGGCCGTAGTTTGCTCATGCCTGGGTTATTAGAACTGGTATTTAAATATGAAGCACCAGGCCATTCTACTTATTGTTCCAACAATAAATGTAATTATTCCCTTGCAAGTATGTACTATAATAGGGTCTTTCTAAGTGATAATGAGGTCATTTAGAGTGTCTATTGTTGTACAAAAGTTTCCCCCTCCCCTTCCATAGCAGCGGTCTTGGATCAATCCATTACGCCCCCACTCCTGTCTTCCACGGGAAGACTTTTTGAAAAAGACTCTGCACCTTTTCCCCCAGTGAAAGTGACCTTGTGTATATTACAAATACAACCATGTCAGGGAAATGTTACAGCACAGTTGTCCTCTAACTTGATTGCAACGTGATTCTATTTTGAAGTGTACCTTAACAGTATTTTGTAATCAGGCTGCAGCCAAACAACTTTCCTTGGCTTGTTGGTTTAGTGTGTTTTGGGGAGCTTTTCTGGCTCCCCTCTCTGCCCGCAGTGCTGGCTATTTTGGCTGACCTTGGAACTGACGGTTCACGGTGTGGCAGAAACTGTGGAAGTGGGATGCACAACAGGCACCCAAGAGCAAAATATAGCCTAGACATAGCATCATAAAGTGTGGCTCATGCTACTCTCTCTCCCGAAGCGGAGAAAGAGGACAAAGCTGCTCTTCCTCTATCATATCTCTTCCTCTATCAAGATTGATACAAGCGCAAGTAAATATTACGATTATCTGCATAAATATATTTCCTAAACTATATATAAATTAGCCTCCAAACAAGCTGCTAATGGAGCAACTGTTGTCACAAAAACTTCAACTCTGGAACACAAGAGATCCTTGGCACATGACCAAAATAATGTGCTCACTCAGGCCTATGCAATTCTTTTGAAATCTGCATTTTGCTGGGGGCAGAATTTGACTTGCTCTATAGCATGGGTCACTTCTATTAGAGAAGTGCTAGAAAAGAGGTACAGAACCTATGACATCCCACTGTAGGGATATTAAAGAAAGTACTAACAGTGATTCCCCCAAGTGACAGTGACCCCCTCATAATTTGTCCCCCACACTTTAAAATCCAACAGTTTCACCAAGTACAAAAATCTCTTGGGTCTTCTGTTAAAACTTGTAAGCTACTGTCTGTAGAAACCATTGATTATATCTATCCTGTGAAAGATACTTTATTACTATGTAAAACTTACAAACAAGTTAATTGACTTTGTTCTTGAAGTAATTGTAAACAAACACTATAAGCTGTTAAGTGATTTTCACTTCATTCAAGGGCTCCTAGGACAGACCCCCACCCTCTGTGATTAAAGGGCCGGGAGTCTCAAATGAATAAGCACACACCCTGAAAGTGGTGGAGACAGTAAATTAAAATACGGTTAAGATATGGAATGTATGCTGATGAATGCTTGATATACATGAATGGTTAGGGAGGTGCCAGCCTAGAAAGGGAGTATCCATCGGCCGAAGAATGCGTCAAGTGGATGACCAGAAAATCTCCGGAGGGTAAACTGGGATCCACCCCATCACCTGGAAGGATGAGAAACACAAACTTTGGACAGTGTGGAGCCACCAGGAATGTGCCACTTTGGACAGGAATGTGCCATCTGCTGATTGAGTCAGCAACAGCAGGATGAAACAGTTCCCATAGACTAACATAGGAATTAATTCCTATAAGAATGGACTCTAAAGACTGATGACTTTGAGTCTCTGGTTCTGCTGCCAGCCTCCAGGAGCATCAGGTGCACCTGACACAGACTCGGCTCCATCCTCATGACCAAGATACCTGGCCAGTAATTTGGCATGAGCAACTTCTAGGCTGGTAACTATAACACCTATACAGAACTTGAATGAATGATTGTGGGAATGAATCTCTCTCTCTCTCTCTCTCTCTGTGTGTGCGTGTGTGTGTGTGTGTGTGTGTGAGAGAGAGAGAGAGAGAGAAATAAGTGGTCAAACAACATTGTTTACTTTTATCTTTTGCTTTATCAGTATATTTACAATAAATGTGGCATCTTTCCCTTATCCCTCTTAATAAGATCCTGCTGGTTTTTATTTTATTGGTGTAATATTTTGGTGGTTTTTATTCTATTGGTATAACACCACTGCCAAGAGTGAAGGGGAAGCGTTAACAACCAATTGAAACCTAAAAAATGGGATGATTGAAAGGTTGAGTTTGTGCAGTTCTTCTGGCAGAAGTGCTTTTGCTTATCCCTAACTGTGTTGCAGATCTGCTATGAAAGGATCAAGGTCAGAATGAGATCCTTAACTGAGTATTTTTCCAAACTCTTTTGTGCTTAAATCTCTGTGTTTTAGTAACTCTGAGCAATATCTCTTTTCATAGGAGGAAGGCTGAGATATGGCACACAGTTAATAGATTGCTCTGCAAAATTTCACTGTTCATTAGCTCTAGTCTCTCCTATGGCATCACTCACCATGCTCCACCAATGCCACCAGCCTCAATAATGCAATTACCTGCTTCTTCCACAATTACACCATGCATTCCCACTCACCCATACATGGAATGCTCTCCTATCTCCAGGCCACCACTACCTTTTCATCTTTCAAATTCCCCTCCTTCTATGCTGCCCAAAGAAAATGACACAACAGTTACAAGTTTTAAAAAAGTTTTGAAAAAGCTTTCGTGGGTAAAAAACCCACTTCTTCAGATGCATGTAGATGTCTCCATGCATCTGAAGAAGTGGCTTTTTTACCCGCGAAAGCTTATGCCCAAATAAATCTGTTAGTCTTTAAGGTGCTACCAGATTCCTCGTTGTTTTTGTGGATACAGACTAACACGGCTACCCCTCTGATAAAAAAAAGTCTTGAACTATTAAGAGGTTTGTAAGCCTTAACTGAGACACTGAATGGTCACATTACAGGTTACAGCAATGTACTAGTATTATTGTTCATTGTCCTGCCACACCCCATACTTTCCCTGTTGCTGCAGAGAGGCATTTTGGGAAAATATGTACTGCTATGGCATGTAGTTCATCTGCATCCATGGATGCATACACTTCCCCTTGCTCAGATGATGCTTACTTCTGACAGCAGAAATCTGTGCACAGGGGTTGTGGATGGGTCTATGGGCAGTCAGAATAAAAGCAAGTGTGAGTATTGATTTTGCCGAGTTAATTTGTGTATAGTTTGTTGGCAAAGGGGAAAAGCTCTGAACTATGATGTTGCCTCTTAGCACGGCCACATGGTGTTGGGCAAAGCTATCTAAGCACGCAATTCATTATGCATTGATATTTCCTGTTCGTGGTTTTAGAAAGTGATTAAAAACAAGATATTATGCAGGTTGCGGTAGCAGTAACTGATAGATAGTAACCTGATGTCACTCTGGTGCTGAATTATTCACATTATGCACTCAGCAACCTAAGAGGATTACATTGTCTCTGATTGCAGTTACAGATAGCACCACCTGAAGGGGAGGCAGGAGGAACCCATCTATTGTTTACAAAATCTGTGTCAGTGAGTTGCAATATACTGGAGAAGAGTAAAGGTTTCCCTGAAAGCACTGACTTCTCAGGAGCTGGATTATGCAAAAAATCATAAAGAAGTAGAAAGAGTCAAATCATCCAGAGTTAAATGAAAAGAATGTAACAGCCCCCAGACTTTTGGTTCTTAATGAAACTAGATCTTTACCTTAGTAAGGACTGCAGGAGTAGCAGATCCAAATAAAACAAACCCAAGTCTTCAAACTGGTCGGTGTTTCTTCACTGTGCAGATGGCAAAAGCAGAGCCTCCTCAAGACAGGTCATTAAGACAAGAAGAGGGGATACACAATTATCCCACATGGTGTTTGTTTAAACCAGGGGCAGGCAACCTTTCAGAAGTGGTGTGCCGAGTCTTCATTTATTCACTTTAATTTAAGGTTTCGCGTGCCGGTAATACATTTTAACATTTTTTAGAAGGTCTCCCTCTATAAGTCTATCTTTACATACAACAATAGTTTAGTTATATAAGTAAACAAGGTTTTCAAAATGTTTAAGAAACTTCATTTAAAATTAAATTAAAATGCTGATCTTATGCTAACAGCCTGCTCAGCTCGCTGCCAGCCTGGGGTTCTGTTCACCTAGGCTGGCAGCGGGCTGAGCGGGGTGCAGGGCAGAAGGCTGGGTGTAGGGGGGAGTTCAGGGGTCAGGGCAGAGGGCTGGGGGGTGTGGAGGTGCAGGGCAGAAGGCTGGGTGTGTGGTGGTTCAGGGGTCAGGGCAGAGGGCTGGGGGTGTGTGGAGGTGCAGGGTAGAAGGCGCGGGGGGTCTCAGGGCAGAGGTGCCCTGTTCCACCCCCTTCCCCAAGGCCCCGACCCTACCTCTTCTCTGCTTCCTCTACGGAGCAGGGAGCACGCTGCCACTCCTCCCCCTCCCCCTTGCAAGGGCCATCAGCTGATTGGCGGCAGGGAGAGGGAGGAAGAGGGGCCAGAAAGCACCACACTGGGGGAAGAAGCGGGGAGGAGGGAAGCTTGGCTGCCACAGAACCAAGCTTCTGCCTCCTGCCCCCACAGGGGAGAGCGGTGGGCAGGGGGGCTGAGTGGGGCTGGGGGCCGGGACCACGGCAGGCAGCAGTGTGCCACTCAAAATCGGCTTGCGTGCCGTAGGTTGCCGACCCCTGGTTTAAACAGAGCTAGCAGGCGACCATAACGTGACCAAAACTTTGAACTCCTAGGATGGGGGTTATAAATCCAGGGATTCCCAATTGAGCCAGAACAGCTGGCAGGTATAATGTATGAGAAGCAAAGCAGTTACACTTACAGAGCCGGTGCAACCACTAGGCGAACTAAGTGGTCGCCTAGGGCGCCAAGTGGTTGGGGGCGCCAAAAAGCGGTGCCCTGGCTCGGCAGGGAGGAGCTGCCTTCCGGAGGCACCGGAGAGCCAGAGCTTCGGCTTGCGGGGGCAGTGAGCCCCAGCCATGGAGGAGCTGGCACGGCACAGGGGGGGCAGCAGCCCTGTAAAGATGGCGGCGCTGCTAGCGGGGAGCAGCCGCACCCCCGCCCTTACTGCCCAAGCTGCAGCTCGGTGCCCCCTCTCCAGGGGCTCCTGCAGGCTGCAGCAGATGCATGCAGGTGCCGGCCCCCATGCGCCCCCCGGCTTCCCTCTCACCACACTCGGGTTCTGCGGCTCCCGGGCCTGTGAGCAGCCGCCGCCGGAGTGCAGGGCCCTGAGCCTGCTCCAGGAGGGATGGCGGCAGCCCACACTCCCAGGAGCCGGAGAGCCAAAGCACAGCGAGGGGGGAGCCAGGGGGTGCACGGGGGCTGTGCTGGCTGCAGTCTGGGCAGGCGCGCCGCCCAGCTCTTCCCTCATTGTGCTCAGGTTCTGTTGCTCCTGGGCATAGGAGAAGAATGGCTGTAGGCAGGAAACAGCAGCAGCAGTGCAGCTTCTCCTGCCCCATGGCCGGCTATGCTCCCTGCCTGCCCCTGCTGCTAGGGAGGCTGCCACCGCCCTGGGCTCCCCCCGAGCAGCGCCCAGTTCCTGCTGCTCTTGGCCGGCAGGTGTGGGGCCCCAGCCAAGCCCAACCCCTTGCGTCGCCTCTGCGGTGGCACCCCCAGTCTGTGTCCTCCCAGGCGGCCACGGTGGCGGCAGCCACACTGGCAGCGGCCAGGGAGCTTGAGAGAAGGAGCGGCTCCCGGGCAAGCAGGGGAGACTCCGAGGTGAAGAGGCTGCTGGCGCGGCCCGAGCGCTGGAGACTGACAGGTACTTGCCCCTGCCCCATCCCGGCACCGCCTGCCCCCCAGCCGAGTGAGCGCTACCTGCCCCAACAGCCTCAGTGCCCTGACCCATACTGTCAGCCACCCAAAGCTCACTGTGACACCAGCACCCCTTGGCAAAGAGCCCCCTGATCTTCACAAACAGCTGTCACCGCAGGCCTGACAAACTCACTGCACCCCACACATGTCTTACAGGGCACTTACCCATAAAGAGGAACGTGGAAGGGATCTACACGAGGCTGGTAACTTGCAAAGAGTGAGAATCTTTATGAGATGTGTGCATGGGTAATATTGAAGGAATAATGTATTTACCTTAAAAGTCTGCTTTACAGACTTGGAATAGAAATTAGTCACTGGGGATAATGGCCATTTGGGGCAAGGGGGATTTGTCACCCTGCCTAACCTGGCTGGTGATGCAATGCAAGGTGCAATTGTTTAACTTTGCACAATAGCACTGGTTTACAATTTTTGAGAAGTCGTCAGCTTCAGAGATAAAATGTGCTATTTATTATGTATTTTGATATTCTGAATTCAAATATGACAATTAAAACAACTGATTGGCTACTGTTTCTAAGATATTTAAGTTTTTACATTTTATGTCTATGTATATTGTGTAGATAGTAGAGTTTTAATCATAAATTGTAAACCTAGGTCTTTTCATGTGTTTATGGTTGCTTTACATGATAATATTTCACCTGTCCTGTTTATGTAACACTTTAAAAATTAGCAAAAGGGTTATATAAATCAAATTTATTATGAAACAAAAGGCAAAAAACTATTCTGTACATAGTTTAGTCTTATTCAGTGTCTACTCGGCGCTTCTTGGCTTGTCTCTTGGATTCATTAAATGGAGCATCTCTTGTCACTGTCCAGCAATAGTCTGCAAGCATTGATGGGCTCCATTTGCCCTGACAGCGTTTCTCCATTGTTGCAATGTCCTGGTGAAATCGCTCGCCGTGCTCGTCGCTCACTGCTCCGCAGTTTGGTGGAAAAAAATCTAGATGAGAGTGCAAAAAATGTATCTTTAGTGACATGTTGCAACCAAGGCTTTTGTGTGCCTTGAGGAGGGTTTTTCACCAACAACCTGTAGTTGTCTTCCTTGTTGTTTCAGAGAAAATTTATTGCCACTAACTGGAAGGCTTTCCATGCCGTCTTTTCCTTGCCACGCAGTGCATGGTCAAATGCATCATCTCGAAGAAGTTCACGAATCTGAGGACCAACAAAGACACCTTCCTTTATCTTAGCTTCACTTAACCTTGGAAATTTTCCACGGAGGTACTTGAAAGCTGCTTGTGTTTTGTCAATGGCCTTGACAAAGTTCTTCATCAGACCCAGCTTGATGTGTAAGGGTGGTAACAAAATCTTCCTTGATTCAACAAGTGGTGAATGCTGAACACTTTTCCTCCCAGGCTCCAATCACTGTCAGAGTGACCAGTCTTTCTTGATGTAGTGGGAATCTCTTGCACAACTATCCCATTCACAGAGAAAACAGCAGTACTTTGTGTATCCAGTCTGCAGACCAAGCAAGAGAGCAACAACCTTCAAATCGCCACAAAGCTGCCACTGATGTTGGTCCTAGTTTATGCACCTCAAAAGTTGTTTCATGTTGTCATAGGTTTCCTTCATATGGACTGCATGACCAACTGGAATTGATGGCAAAACATTGCCATTATGCAGTAAAACAGCTTTAAGACTCGTCTTCGATGAATCAATGAACAGTCTCCACTCATCTGGATAGTGAACGATGTTGAGGGCTGCCATCACACCATCTATGTTGTTGCAGGCTGCAAGATCACCTTCCATGAAGAAGAATGGGACAAGATCCTTTTGACGGTCACGGAACATGGAAACCCTAACATCGCCTGCCAGGAGATTCCACTGCTGTAGTCTGGAGCCCAACAGCTCTGCCTTACTCTTGGGTAGTTCCAAATCCCTGACAAGGTCATTCAGTTCGCCTTGTGTTATGAGGTGTGGTTCAGAAGAGGAGGATGGGAGAAAATGTGGGTCCTGTGACATTGATGGTTCAGGACCAGAAGTTTCATCCTCTTCCTCGTCTGACTCAAGTGAGAATGATTCTGGTGCATCAGGAACCAGCAGTCCTTCTCCCTGGGGTACTGGGCGTATAGCTGATGGAATGTTTGGATAATGCACAGTCCACTTTTTCTTCTTTGACACGCCTTTCCCAACTGGAGGCTCCATGCACAAGTAACAATTGCTGGTATGATCTGTTGGCTCTCTCCAAATCATTGGCACTGCAAAAGGCATAGATTTCCTTTTCCTGTTCAACCACTGGCGAAGATTTGTTGCACAAGTGTTGCAGCATACGTGTGGGGCCCACCTCTTATCCTGATCTCCAATTTTGCAGCCAAAATAAAGGTGATAGGCTTTCTTAACCATAGTGGTTATACTGTGCCTCAGTGATGCAAAAGTCATTTCACCACAAACATAGCAGAAGTTATCTGCACTGTTCACACAAGTACGAGGCATCTCTGCTCACTTTGGCTAAACAGAAATGTGTCCCTTTGCAAAATCAAACACTGACAAATAAGAGAGCACGACACTGTATGATTTCTAGCGCTGATATAGGGCAATTTGTTCAGCAGAGTGATGTAAGCTTCGTTATGATTGCATCATCCATGACTTCTAGGAATAACATGATGCAATTCATATTATGTATGACGCAATACCAGCTTCAGATTGCATCATTCATTGTTTTGCCTAAAAAGCAAGTACTGTCCAAACCCAGGCATAGATTTATTCATAGATCCAGTCAAAGATGTATTTTAGTCATTTCTGGTTTAAATTGAGATCCCTTCCCTTTATAACTCACTTATCCTCCGCCATTCCCAAGTCAAGGGTCGTATATACTGACCCAATAGCATATCTTGAAAACTAGAGCCAATCAACAATTTTAAGCATCATTTTCGTTCTCAGTGACCCAGAATTAGTAACGTTTGACTACATTTATTTCAGAAGCATTTTGGCTGTAGAGCAGTGAGTAAGACTTTGAATGGGACACCATCAGAGGCAATGGCAAACAATTGAAACACCTTAAAGGTAAAAAAGAAACATTACAAAGCCCTTACTCGTTCTGACAAGCTGTTTATAATGCCAAGTTTACTAGTTTTTGGAGGGTGTGTGTGTGTGTGTGGCGGGGAGCGCAAGGTGGAAGTTTCGCCTAGGGCGCCAAATATCCTTGCACTGGCCCTGCACACTTGTCAAAGATTATATAGTGTAGTGAGGAGAAACCAGCAGTACCAGGTTAGGAATGAATACAATAAATTATGCTCCTACACCAAAGTGACTCTTTGCATATACCATTATGCTCTAGCACCATCTAACTCATGCTGACTCACATCAATCCCTTCATTCCTCCCTCCCCATCACAAACTGGGGCATGTTAATACAAAACAGACCTAAAGCATCTCCAGTTCCCTAGAAGTTTTGCAATTTCTTTTCCCAAAGACCTGTTTCTGAGCTAGAAACCTTGGACAGCTTTTATGGCTGAGCTTTATTTTCGCCCCCCACAACTAGACTGAGGTGAGAGTGTTCTTTCTTTATATATTTGTTTTCAATCAGCAAATCAACACAACCTCTAACCAGAAAGGGTTAGAAAAGCTATAACTTTAAGACTCCACAATGCAAAGTCAAACAAGCCAAGACAATCAAAACTTTCTGAATAGCAAATACAATAGTAAACCAACTTTATTTCGCATGAGAAAGTATGGGGTCAGAGCACTGTACACATCCAGATTTTGTTCCTAAGCAAAAAAAAAAGTTAAGTTTCATGTACACAGGGAAATGGAATGGTTGAGTTAAAAATGGTTTTATCCTATTTGAGAAAGGTGGAACCAAGTTGCAGGCATGTTGCTGAAGCTGTATTGGAAGGGATTTAGCCAGGTCACCACATGAAGAGCTCAGCCTATGTTTTTAAGTATATGCCAAAATGCCCAGATGTGCCAAGAGTTAACAGGACTGTAGGAACTTTATATATTATTTTCTTACTTTAAAACACCTGGTTGAGTTAAGCTTTCATTTAAAAAAAATATCAGTTGAATAATATTGTGCAATACCACACCGGAAAAAAATTGCAGAAGTATCTAAAGACAGTAGGACCATGGTTCTTCTGTCTAATGGAAAGACAGTGTTTTTGGGAGAATTTTATTATTTGTTTCAGTAAGACATTAGCAATCTCTCATATGCTCTTTTAGTATTCAATAGTTAGCATTAACTAGTTAACTTTACATTTCCAACACACTCGACAAATTTTAATCTTGAATTCATATGTAAGATAGTCAAATAGCTGAAATTTCATTTGCAAATTGCAAACTGTGAAAGTTTAGAGACAGATTCTGCAACCCTTACTACTATTGAGTAACTTGTCCATGGAAGACAGGTTTCAGAGTGGCAGCCCTATTAGTCTGTATCAGCAAAACAACGAGGAGTCCTTGTGGCACCTTAGAGACTAACAAATTTATTTGGGCATAAGCTTTCATGGGCTAAAACCCACTTCGTCAGATGCATGGTGTGTAACATACAGTAGGGAGGTATAAATACACAGCATATGAAAAGTTGGGAGTTGCCTTACCAAATTGGGGGGGCGGGGTCAGTGCTAACCAATTCAATTAATGTAGAAGTGGGCTATTCTCAACAGTTGACAAGAAGGGGTGGAAATCACTTTTGTAGTGCTAATGAGGCCAATGTAAACAAGGTGGCCCATTTCAAACAGTTGACAAGAAGGTGTGAGTATCAGCAGGGGAAAATTAGTTTTTGTAGTGATCTGTGACAGGGTTGGGACTTACCACCACTGCGCCTCCCGCTGGTTGCTCTGGGAATTAGCTCAGTCCATGGGGAGCGCCCTCTGCTGGTGGTGTCCCGTCCACTGTCTGTTCCTCACTGGTGTCTGGACCCATGTTGCTCCCCGCTCGGCGGCGTCCTCTTCAGGACACTGCCCTCTGGCAGTGCCCCCTAGTCCATCCTCACCCCCTTCCAGGTGGGGGAGGGGGTTAACAGAAGTCTTTCTCTGCACCCCAGCCACAGTGGTCAACCACACCCCAAAGTCTAACCCCCATGTGTCAAGGGTCTCGTGCAGTCCACTACTGCCACGTCTAATGGCTGGGTGTCTGTGCAAGGGGGAAGGAAAACTTAACCTCTTGCCTCAGGCTAAGGGAGATAAAATCTGTATCTCTCCTTCAGCTCGGAGAAGAGAAAAAAAATGTACTGTCTTTAGGTTCCTTCGAATCCCACCTCTGCCACCATGTCATAGGTTTCACCCCCACTCTAAACTTTGGAGTACAGATGTGGGGACCTGCATGTGAACCCCTAAGCTGAATTACCAGCTTAGAACTGGTCTGGCTGCCACCTCCCAAATATTTGAGTCATTTGGGAAACTCTGTCTTCCCCCCAAAAACCTTTCCCTCCCTGGGTAGCTTTGAGAGACTCCTCCACCAATTCCCTGATGAACACCAATCCAAACCCCCTCGATCTTAAAACAAGGAGGGCTTAATCATTCCCACCCCTTTCCCCCACACCAATTCCTGGTGAGTCCAGATCCAATCCCGTTGGATCTAAAAGGAAAAATCAATCAGGTTCTTAAAAAGAAGGCTTTTAATTAAAGAAAAGAAAGGTAAAAGAAAAACCTCTGGGAGATAGCATACAAACTGATCTGACAGACAACAGATTCAAAACACAGGATGTTCCCCTGGGCAAAAACCTTAGTACACAAAAAAATACCCAATTTGATTATCCCCCTAATGCCAAGACAAGTTACAAAAGAAAATAAACATAAACCTATTTATTCCTTTTCTAATACTCACTACTCTGATAAGAGGCTGATTCCTTGATCTTTTCCACTCCGGCCAAAACTGAAACTGAGCCAGACAAAGGGAACTTCCCTCCTTCCTTTTGAAACATTTTGTCCCCCATTGGTTCCTCTGGTCAGGTATCAGCTAGGCTAGGTGAACTTCTTAACCCTTTACAGGTAAAAGAGGCATTAACCCTTAACTATCTGTTTATGACAGTTCCTATCAGATGTTTTGTTTTTAATGCTAGGAGTGATTATATCAGTTTACAATAAACAGTTATGTGAGATTATCAAAAACACTTCCTCTAATGAAACCACTAATTCCAGTAATTCATCTTTCATTTTCTCAATTTGTATTATATTGTGACTTCCCTTAAAATAGGTATGCGAGTAATGTGAACTGGATTTGGCCCTCCCAAAAAAAGTGACAAAGAATGGAGAAGATAAAAAACGTTAAATGGGTAAACTGATGTTTCTCCTAACTCTAGTCTGATTTTCCCATCAAAACAGCATTGTCACCCTCACATTATAGAGTATAGTTTAACCCAACCGATCTTTTCATTAATGTTACGGCAGCAATTTAAACAAGGGCCAAAGTCTGTGCTCCTCACTTGAGCAGAAAGCCAATGGGACTATTGCTTAACCAACGATGGCAGAATTTGGCCCAGAGGTGAATACTATCAAAAATCTACAAGCAGTAGCATATTTAAATCCTCAAATTCAACAAATTTAAAAATGCAGTCCACCTGCTGTCTGGCAACATCAAATGTTCAATCTGTCAGTTTGAAAACAAAATATCTGGAGTATACTTGTGCAGTGAAGTATTTGTACATAGCACTCTTCTAACGTGAAATCTCCAAACAAAATCCAAATCTTTATGTACAAGCTTCGTAGCGGAGACTTGCTAGCAATGCATGCAATATGAAAATTAGAATCTCTATTGGTCTTCTTTAAAGTAACACACACAGCATATTTTTGAAAGGAAATTACTTGAGTACTAACAGCGGTACATACACCATTAAAGTGTTTCTATAGATATAGATATAGATATAGAGCGAGAACAAACATTTATATTTCAAAAGGGGAAAACTACATGGAGCTTATAGAAATGCAGTATTGATTGTTACATTATCTCAGTGGGTTGCGCTTTCTACATATTGAACTGATGGTCAACATTTGCCAACTTATTCAGCACATCAAATTTCATGGGAGTTTTATACAACAGGAACAGGAGTTAGCATACAAGGAAGGACCCAGAGATTAATACCAAACCCCTTTATTTAGGAAGTGTTTTGAGCAAAGTTTAAAGATTCAAAAATCAAACAACATACATATTCAGAAAGATCAGGCTTGCACAGCAAAATTCATAAAAAACCACTTTCTTTGGATGTGCAAGTTGAAATGTTTATCTCAACTCTTGAAGATTATCTACAGTTAGCCCTTTATTAGTTACCAAGTGGAAACTTGCAACTATACAACAAAGGGTATCTTCTGTTTCTTTTGTTTTCTTTTAATTCTTCATCTTTAAAAAATAAAAGAATTACATTATTTTAAAAAAGCACAGACTTCTGCCACTAAAATCTACACCAAAAATAACTGCTGGTCTTTTGGAGAAGCAACAGGTGATTAATCATTTCTCTTTCAGACTATGTTGCAGCCAAACTCCTGATAGAAAGGATTTAGTTAATTTATTTATAGGAACATTTTATTTAAAAAAGTATTTGATAACTAGGATTTCTCTCTAGGGAATTTCATGAGCTTTTTTGGGGGGTGGGAAGGTGGGGGAGGCAATGCAGTGTCCATAGTTAAACTTGAAGTTCAATTAAATTTTTTCTTAAAAAAAAAAAAAAAAATCCACTAGCAATTTCAGTGCCCTCCCTCCACCCCTGCAGAGAGGAAACAGCCCAGGATCAGACTCATGCCATTGTGCCCAGAGAAGTGTCCACTCTCTTCCCAACCCCAATACCCGAGTCCAGGTCGGGTTCCCTCGGCTGTGCCAATCACACGCCTGCCTGGTGCCTTGCAGCAGACCCAGAAGTTGCTGGTGCTACTCACTTGGGGTTGCAGCTACTGCGCTAAGCACGGCCCGGGCAGCTCAGCCGCTGGTCTCCGGGTCCCTTTGTTGCCGCCCGGTCACTTCACAGCTATTCGCAAGCCAGAGTCCTCACTGGTTGCTCACCAACGAGGGGTGCACAAACAGCTCCAGCTCCCAATTCCCTACTTTGGGTGACTTTGGGTGCACTGAGCATTCCCAGTAACCTTCCCTGTTGCCACTGCCCTCTCTCTACCCTTACTTCTACTTACGATTTGCTGCCTCCTCTTTGGAGGGGTTTAAAAGGATTAAGGGGGGCAAATCACAGCGGGGGGCTGTCAGGGTCTGATCAGGGGGCAGAAATTTACTGGCCAGGGGGGATCAAGCTACTGGGTTGTGGCAGAAGAGGGGCTGAAGGGGAAAAACCAGGGATGGGGCGTGGTAGCCAGGGTTAAACCCAGGGGGTGAGGAGATGCTGCCAGACCCTGTGGGGGGACAAAATCCCCATTTAGGGAGGAGGGAACAGTGACCCCATGGGATGAGCCACCTGCTGTGCTCACAAATCTACGGTTGTGGGGGGTGCAGAGGCTGTTTTCATTCTGCTCACAGGATGCTGCATGTTAGCCCCAGAGCAGAGGGTGGGTTCCTGGGGCTGGGTTCTTAAAGGCACAGGCAACCCAATTCCTAGACTGTCAAAGCTTAGACGCCACAGCTCTTCTCTATCATATAGAAGTGTTGCAGGGCTACTTTACTGCTACAGCCAGGAGACTGAATGCGCTGAAATATTGTACAGACACCCCCTCCCTCCAACTCTGCATCTCACATTTTGAATATGTAAAAGTGTCTATCAGTTTCTACGTCTATATGAAATCACTGCAGCTTCTTTCTCTTATATAACGTGCTGAGTTGCTAACTCCCTCCCAGAGCCCATATGTCTGCACCCCATCCTGTACCCCAATCCCCTGCCCAGCTTAAAGCCTGCACCCCTCACTCAAACTCCCCATAGCCTGGTACCTTCCTGCACCCCAACTCCATCCCAGAGCCTGCACCCCAAAAAGAGCCAGATTAACCTTTTGTGGGCCCGGTGCTAAATATATTTGAGGGCCCCCCCCATGGGGGAAATGTGGACATGGGGCAGGGGGGCAGAGTCCTTAGAGTGAGGGGCTGGCCGGGGACAATGGGAGATGGGTCATGGCCTGGCAGGGAGAGCCCCGCTCCACCCAGCCCAGTACAAGGGCACGGTTTACAAACCGGGAGCTGCCAGATACACACTGGCCAGCCCGGCCCTGCGCTGCCATCGTGCTTCTTCACCTTGGGGGCGGGCCCATGCTGCACCATGCTACACCCCTGCCCAGCACCCCTCTGACTCCCTATGCCCAGTGCCACACCACCCAGAGACCCCCACAAACCCCCATGCCCAGTGCCCTCCCACAGATCACTTCCCCACCCACTCAGATCCTCTCACTGCCCAGTGCCCCCCTAGCTGAACACGCCCCACAGTCCTCCCACAACTGCACAGTGCCCTGCACCTCCCCCCCCCCAGAGCCCCCCCAGATTCCCTCACTACCCAGTTCCCACCACTGCCCTAACTGCACAGTGCCCCGCACAGACCCCCCACACTTCCCAGCACCCCAACATCTCCCCCCCCCCACTGCCCAGCACCCCCCAGACCCACTAGAAACCTACTCTCCCACACCCTAATCTCCGGCCACAGTAGCCAGCCCTGATGGGAGTGTGAGCCGGCAGCACAGCCAGAGCTGGTCCTGGGGCAGGATAACTCCGGCCCCTTGGGAGTGGTGCGATCAGCCAGGCTGGAGCAGGAGCAGAGCCTACCAGGCTCCCTCAGGACCCACATGCCTTGCAGGACCCAGCTGAGCCTCACACACACTCACTGTCCCGTGATTGGCTGAGACTGGCCCAGCCTCTGCACGAGTCCCAGGTGGCTCTTCCCCCAGGGAGGCAGGTGGGGCATTAGAGGTCCCAGGCAGCGGAGACAGCTCAGAGCTGGAGCAGTGCTGGGGAGCGGGGCAGATCCCTGGGACGTGACTCCCAAGATCCCACCCAGCCCACCCACACCCATTGGCCCCGTGGCCAGCAGCCCTGCCGAGCCCGCATGGTGGTTCCCAGCTGCTGGATGATGAGCCCCCTACACCAGTGGTGTAGCCAGGTTCTAACATCAGGGGAGCAAACACATAAAAAAAGGCACCACCCAACATATCAAATTACTAATTACATACAAAATAAATATGTATAACAAATTTTAAAGTAAGTAAAATAAAAACACAAGAATGATCCAGCCCCAGAAGGGTTTGCACAGCTGGCATTTTGCAGGAGAACTTTAGATTATACTTAGATATACTTTCGATTCTAGAAAGTAAATGACAGAATACAGTAGTTTATAATTGTCACAGGTTTAAAAAAAAATAAAAAAATACTGGCCATTTTTTCCAGTTACTAATTTCATTTTAAAATCAATCAATGAAATGCACTTTATTTATAATAGATTGTAATACTAAAGTCACCAAAAAGGCATGACAAATACAAGTTTTATGAGAATTGGTGAGCAAAGATCTCATAGCTCTTCGGTGTTGGAGAAAGCATAAATTCCCTTAAAGTAGCATTATTCATGGTTTTTAAAACAAAAAACAAACAAACAAACAAAAACAGAAGACATCTCTATGACACAGGTATAAGTAACATCTCTCACACCAAACAGGAACTTTTCCACAGTTCATTGCAATTTGGAAGTGTGATTATTATACCTTGTCTTACAAACACCATTACATATGCACAAAGGTCAGTAATCCCCCTCCCCCCCATATACTGAGTTGTGCTTCTGCATAAGGAATCTATCTGAGATGAATACTGAGCTCCCAGCTCTTCAGGAAGCAGTAAAGAGTCAGCAGCCAAGCCACAGGTTGAATCCTATTGCAAACAGTATGGGTGACGCATGAGGCATTCTCAAGCAAGAGGAGATTACTGGAAAACTTTAAATAAGACACAAAGAATAAACTTTTCCTAGGTTTTGTTTCTGTTGGATTTATTGTATTATGTATAGTAAGTGTTTAATATAAAAATCAGGTAGTAGGGATTACAATGTTATAACAAGGGATTATGCTATTACCATTACCCAGTCAATGTACACATTACTATTTTGAATTAGTGATAATTCACAGAGAGAAAGAAGAAAGCTGAATTTAGAGAATAATTATTAACCAGATTTTTGGTTATTCACCAGCCACTTTGCTCCAGTCCATAGCACAAAGCACCATAAACCCAGTAGAATCTGGCCAAGAGAATATTCATCTCAAATTGGCATCTGCTACACCCCCCGCCTCCCCCATTCCCAGTCACCACTATTCAGGATATAGCTAAGTGAAAAGGTGGCATGGCTGAAGCATTTAGCAGACAATTGAAAACTAGTGTAGAGGATAGTAGCCCTGAGAACACTGCTTAATTCTGAGCACTGGGTCTACAGCTAGTCAGCTGTGAGATGCAGGAGACATAACTGGCACCTTAAAGCACCTTTACCCCGCTTTCCTTCACAAACTGCACTAAGCACAGTTTAGATACAGCCCTGTATCTGATCCACAGTATCTGCCACACTTCTGGGTCTCCTGGAAATGAGTACACTTTGTGTATAAGAGTGTGCACTAAAGTATTTCTCTCTTTAAAAAAAAAAAAAGTCTAACATTCTATCCTAAATTTTTGCACAAAACCAGTGATATCCATGAGAGTTCTGCACATAGATCAATGCCAGTATATAGTAGCCTCCAACTTTTTTACAGCTTTCCAGTGTTTTATATGAGACATTATCTCCCCTAGACCAGTTTCATAATTCTCTACAGATTTGTCACCAAGATCAAGGACTGCAGTGAAAAGACAGCAAGGCCTGTGTGCTGGACTGCCCCAGGCGAGGGGCCAGACCCGGCTATGTGGATGGGTTAGAGGGGTCTATAATGGGCCCCTTCCTAGGGTGGGCCTGGTGCCACGGCGCCATTGTAAACCCGGTACTGACCCCAAGCCCCCTCCCACAGCAAAACTCCCTTGGACCTTTTCTGGATGCCACCAAAAAAAAATATAAAAACCTGCTGTCCCGGTGCTACTTTACTACTCCAGGAGACTTGATGCAGTGAAATAATTTCCCTACATTCCATCAAACTCTGTGTCACACATTTTGAGTATTTAAGAGTCTCTCATAACTATTTGTCTATGTGAAGTCTCATAACAGTTCACAAATTTTAGGATTGCCTTTTGCTTCATTTATCTTGCCTGTGAATCCAGCCCTTACAGTCCCATGTTCACACGTCATTGCTTGTGTGTAGAAGACGATTCACAAATACTCAGTAAGTGTATTATATGGTGTCATCTTACATCCTTCCCAAGGGCAAAAATCTTCTGCAACAATGAAGGCTTGGGCTCATGACCAGTGGCTGCAGAACTTTTGGATGTGCAAGTCCACATTTCTGCATCTGTGTGCAAAACTCACCAAAATAAAAGCTGTACTGACAATGGAGAAGAAAAAATAATTGCACTATGGGGATCTGCAAAACCAGATTCTTATTGGTCAATCAGTGGTCTCTCTCCTAAACCAAGGTGGAATGGATTTCTTTAAGGTAAGTAGTCACAACATATTGTTAAAGCTCATTTCATGCTCAATGCCCTGTTAAGACCTCTGCAGTCACAGATAATACCTGTCTTCTTGGGGAACCAGGGCACAGTATCCAGTCTGACTCATGAAAGGACACCCCCCTCCCCACCACTTGAACCAAAACTGATCAGAGAAAAAACTTGCATAGAGCAGTGAATGGCGGTGTGAGACACACCTAGATCTGGTCTACACTACGAGTTTAGGTCGACTTTAGCAGTGTTAAATCGAATTAAGCCTGGACATGTTCACACGACGAAGCCCTTTCTTTCGACTTAAAGGGCCCTTTAAACCGGTTTCTTTACACCACCTCCGATGAGGGGATTAGCGATAAAATCGGCCTTTGTGGGTCGGAATTGGGGTAGTGTGGATGGAATTCGACGTTATTGGCCTCCGGGAGGTATCCCACAGTGCTTCATTGTGACCGCTCTGGACAGCACTCTCAACTCAGATGCACTGACCAGGTAGACAGGAAAAGCCCCGCGAACGTTTGAATTTCATTTCCTGTTTGCCCAGCGTGGAGCGCACAGGTGACCATGCAGAGCTCATCAGCACAGGTAACTGTGATGGAGTCCCAGGATTGCAAAAGAGCTCCAACATGGACGGAACGGGAGGTACGGGATCTGCTTGCCATATGGGGAGATGAATCAGTGCTAGCTGAACTCCGTAGCAGTAAAAGAAATGGCAAAGTATTAGAAAAGGTCTCCAAGGCCATGAAGGACAGAGGCCACAACAGGGACACACAGCAGTGCCACGTGAAAATTAAGGAGCTACGGCAAGCCTACCACAAAGCCAGAGAAGCAAACGGAAGGTCTGGGGCAGAGCCGCAAACTTGCCGCTTCTACGCGGAGCTGCATGCCATTCTAGGGGGTGCAGCCACCACTACCCCAACCGTGTGCTATGTCTCCCTCACTGGAGGGACACACAGGGAAGAAGGTTCGGGGAACGAGGAAGATGAGGATGGAGGTAATGTAGGTAGCTCACAGCAGCAAGGAAGCGGAGAAACCGGTTTCCCCAACAGCCAGGATATGTTTGTCACCCTGGACCTGGAACCTGTAACCCCCAAACTCACCCAAGACCCTGAGGGCACACAGGGGACCTCTGTTGAGTGTACCTTTGTAAATATTACACATGGTTTAAAAGCAAGCGTGTTTAATGATTAATGATTAATTTGCCCTGGCATCGCGGCCAGTACAGCTACTGGAAAAGTCTGTTAACGTGTATGGGGATGGAGCGGAAATCCTCCAGGGACATCTCCAGAAAGCTCTCCTTCGTGTACTCCCAAAGCCTTTGCAAAAGGTTTCTGGGGAGGGCTGCCTTATCCCGTTAGCCATGGTAGGACACTTTACCACGCCAGGCCAGTAGCACGTAGTCTGGAATCATTGCATAACAAAGCATTGTAGTGTATGGTCCTGGTGTTTGCTGGCATGCAGACAACATCCATTCCTTATCGCTCTTTGTTATCCTCAGGAGAGTGATATCATTCACGGTCACCTGGTTGAAATGGGGTGATTTTATTAAGGGGACATTCAGAGGTGCCCGTTCCTGCTCTTCTGAACAGAAATGTTCCCCGCTGTTAGCCACGAGGTGGGGGGAGGGGTGAAGTGATCATCCCAGAGAATTGAGGGGGGAGAGAGGGGGTTTAGTTGGGTTTGTGCTGCGTATTAACCCGGAAACTACAGCCCCTCCTTTTACATTGCAAACCCATTTTAAATGGCCAACCCAATTCATCCTTGATATGGGAAATGAGGGCGCTGCTGTTTGAAACCATTCCCACATGTTAAGAAGGTTAAAAAAGCCAAAAGACTGTGGCTTACCATGGCTGCCTGCAAGCCGAAATCTGTTGCCTGGCACTGCGTGAGTGATCTCTCACACCAAACCGGCAGGCCCTCACTATAAGAGGAAAAATGCGACCTTGTAATGAAAGAGTGTACCCATTGGTCTCTAAAATGTGTCTTTTTTAACCACCTCTCCCTTCTCCTCCACCAGCTGCCAATGTTTCTCCTTCACAGAGGCTAGTGAACATTAGCAAGAGAAAACGGAGGACGCGGGATGATATGTTCACGGCGCTCCAGATGTCCTCCCATGCTGATAGAGCACAGCAGAATGCGTGGAGGCAGTCAATGTCAGACATAAGAAAAGCACAATATGAACGAGAGGAGAGGTGGTGGGCTGAATCACGGGATGAACAGAGCAAGTGGCGGGCTGAAGATGATAGGTTGCGTCAGCTTGCAGACAGAAGGCAAGAGTCGATGCTCCGTCTGCTGGAGCATCAAACTGATATGCTCCAGAGTATGGTTGAACTGCAGGAAAGGCAGCAGGAGCAGAGACCACCGCTACAGCCCCTGTGTAACCAACAGCCCTCCTCCCCAAGTTCCATAGCCTCCTCACCCAGACGCCCAAGAACACGGTGGGGGGGCCTCCGGCCACCCAGTCACTCCACCCCACATGATTGCCCAAGCATCAGAAGGCTGGCCTTCAATAAGAGTTAAAGTTTTAAAATGCAGTGTGTCCTTTTCCTTCCCTCCTCCCCCACCCATCCCAGGCTACCTTGGCAATTATCCCCCTAGTTGTGTGAGGAATTAATAAAGAATGCATGAATGTGAAATAACAATGACTTTATTGCCTCTGCAAGCGGTGCTCGAAGTGGGGAGGGGAGGGTGGGGTGGTTGGTTTACAGGGAAGTAGAGTGAACCAGGTGGGGGGGAGGGCGCGGAGGGTTCATCAAGGAGAAAAAAACAGAAGTTTCACACCGTAGCCTGGCCAGTCACAAAACTCGTTTTCAAAGCTTCTCTGATGCGCACCGCGCCCTGCTGTGCTCCTCTAACCGCCCTGGTGTCTGGCTGCACGTAATCAGCGGTCAGGTGATTTGCCTCAACCTCCCACCCCGCCATAAATGTCTCCCCTCTTACTCACAGATATTGTGGAGCGCACAGCAAGCAGCAATAACAATGGGGATATTCTTTTCGCTGAGGTCTGAGCGAGTCAGTAAGCTGCGCCAGCGCGCTTTTAAACGTCCAAATGCACATTCCACAACCATTTGGCACTTGCTCAGCCTGTAGTTGAACAGGTCCTGACTCCTGTCCAGGCTGCCTGTGTACGGCTTCATGAGCCATGGCATTAAGGGGTAGGCTGGGTCCCCAAGGATCACGATAGGCATTTCAACATCCCCAATGGTTACTTTCTGGTCCGGGAAGAAAGTCCCTTCCTCCAGCTTTTGAAACAGAGCAGAGTGCCTGAAGACATGAGCATCATGTACCTTTCCCGGCCATCCCACGTTGATGTTGGTGAAACGTCCTTTGTGATCCACCAGGGCTTGCAGCAGCATTGAAAAGTACCCCTTGCGGTTTATGTACTCGGTGGCTTGGTGCTCCGGTGCCAAGATAGGGATATGGGTTCTGTCTATGGCCCAGGTAAAAAGGCGCGAATCTATTGTCTGCCGGTGCTCTGACGGAGGGGGAGGGGCCTGACGACATGTACCCAGAACACCCCGCGACACTGTTTTGCATCATTCAGGCATTGGGATCTCAACCCAGAATTCCAATGGGCGGCGGAGACTGCGGGAACTGTGGGATAGCTACCCATAGTGCAATACTCTGGAAGTTGACGCTAGCCTTGGTACTGTGGACGCGGTCCGCCGACTAGAGCACTTAGAGCATTTTATGTGGGGACACACACAATCGGCTGTATACAACCGATTTCTATAAAACCGGCTTCTATAAATTTGACCTAATTTCATAGTGTAGACATACCCCTAGACCCCTGGTGACAAGTTTCAGGCAACTCCCCTATCCTCATCTGCATTAAAGATGGGACAACCAGACATTGCATTAGCATATAGAATGGGAAAAAAGAGAACCGCACAGAACTCTGGAACCAAAAAAGCAGGGAACAACGGCATCATGGGAGATCTGTGCTCCAGATGTTAATGAACCTATGCTGCACACACCCAGCTCAGCAGTTAGACCAATTATAGTAGTGAAACTTTGATTGATATCCAAAATACTGAAGCAGATGAATTTCATTGTCAGCCCCCTAAAGGAACACCAGCCATAGTTAGAAGTGATCAGCTCCCATTGTCTAGCCTAAAGAAATTCCTTGAGTCATCAGTTTACCCATAAACAAATCTAGTGCCCTCCCTTCAACCATTGTATTTTCTTTACAAAAACCCATCTACTGACTCTCCAGTAAGATTTCTGATGCGTGCATAGCCCCAAATTCTGCCTGAGTTCCGCTGGGGTTTCATCTACTCCTGACTGATCCAAGACTCTAAGCTACGAACATCACCTGAGAAGCCTCACGAGTTGAAGCTTCCTGGAGTGGATGAGATAGGGTGACCAAATTGTAAGAGTGAAATATCAGGACACATTGGGCGAGCGGCAGGGGGAAAGGGGTGACCTGGGGAGGAAGGGGGGAGACGACAATGACGATGATAAACACAGGTGCACAGCCCCGACCAGAGCCATGAGAGGGGGCACACAGCCCTAGGAAGCTGCAAGAGGGGTGTGATGTTATTGATATAATCTGGGACCATATAGATCAGTGTTGCGACCTAGGTCCTGTAGCGGCACCCAGATCTTGTATAAAGGGGGTCAAATGGGGTGTCTAAGACAAGGTTATGGTGTATGGGTTATGATTATGCTGTCTATATGTGTGTATCAATTTTGTAGTTGAAGTTGTGGGTATTGGCTCTATACTGTCTGTGTTTCAAACTTATGCTATGCTGCTGGGTGACATCCCAGACAAACTGGTCCTAGCTCTGCCTAGCCTGCTTGATGGCCCATTAAGGACCATCAGCTATACAATTGACCCATTGAGAGAAGGCAGATACGCCTTGTAACTCAGCAAACTTTGCAGGGACTGGCCCATGTGACTCCAGGCTCCAAAAGTATGCAGGGACGGGCCCATGTGACTCCAGGCTCCATTTTGCTGTAATTTTCCACAGTAAGAAGAAAGAGGTATTCTTACACCTGGAAAAGACTATATAAGGCTGATGCCTCATCTCCATCTTGTCTTCAATCCTGCTTCATACCTCTGGAGGAACTTTGCTACAAGCTGAAGCTTTGAACAAAGGACTGAGGACCCATCCCAGCGGGGGATGTATTCCAGAGACTTGATTTGAACCTGCAGTTTATTCCATCGCTGCTGCAGGCCTGAACCAAGAACCATTACTGAATGTAATTGATTTCATTTAACCAATTCTAACTCTCATCTCTATCTTTTTCCTTTTATGAATAAACCTTTAGATTTTAGATTCTAAAGGATTGGCAACAGCGTGATTTGTGGGTAAGATCTGATTTATATATTGACCTGGGTCTGGGGCTTGGTCCTTTGGGATCAGGAGAACCTTTTTCTTTTACGGGGATATTGGTTTTCATAACCATTTGGCCCCATAACGAAGGCACTGGTGGTAGTACTGGGAAACTGGAGTGTCTAAGGAGATTGCTTGTGAGACTTGCGGTTAACCAGGGGGTGAGACCGAAGTCCTCCTAGTCTGGCTGGTTTGGGTTGCCTTAGAGGTGGAAAAAACCCCAGCCTTGGGCTGTAACTGCCCTATTTGAGCAATTTGTCCTGAGTTGGCACTCTCAGTTGGGTTCCGCCAGAACCGCATTGTCACAAGGGGTTGTATGGCCCCTGCTGTAGCCCACACCACAAGCCACAGGGCAAGGATTCATGGCCCCAGCTCCAGCCCCCAGTAGAAGCCACGGGGCCAGGGGCATAGGGCTCCGGCTCCAGCCCCCGGCTAAAGCTGCAGGACAGGGGCGCAGGATTCTGGTTGCAAAGTCAGATCCAGTTGCAGGGCAGGGGAGCAAAGGGTCCCGGTTCTAGCTCTGGCTCCAGTTGCAGTCACAGAGAGGAGGCCCCCAGTCCTGCCTTCAGCCCCAGCTTCAGCCACTGACAGCTGAAACAAACATCACAGAGGTCTGGAATCAGAGAGTCTAAAATATAGACTTAGTCATAATACATATTTAAACATACAGATTTATTTGTACACTAAACAAATAACGGGTAAAGGGCTGGGCTTTTTATTCAGTCTATAAATCAACTTCCCAATTTGCATACCTCTCAGATATGCCAGAGGTCTAGTACTTCTTGGATGACTTTGCCATAGTCATGATTTGCTTCTGGGCAATCACAAAGCTGTAGAAATCCTTGCAACTCATCCGGAAATTTATCCGCACCAAGTCTACGCTGCTTCGATTCCGGACATCAGTCCATGCATCTTTCATGATTGAAAATACAAGCTCTGAGTATGCATTGCTTACGGGTATACCGAGCACGTATGACACCAGCTTAGCCATGTTCAGGAATTCAGTGCTACTGTCCTTGTTTCTCAGCACTTGAGACCAGAGTTCCCCAACTGAATAGTTTCCAGGCTCCAACTTGGAGTTGATGTCTTTGATGATACACTATTCATCATAGATCTGATCAAGACCCACTGTTTTCTGAAGGTTTACAGCTGTCACCGCCGCAGGCAGATCCTTGTATTCTAATACCCTATTAACTTTGATGTTCAAGCACTGGGTATTGAACAAGTAGTCAGTTGTTGAAAAAACAAACAAACAAACAAACCATTTCTCCAAATATAGGATCGACACATCGTAAAATTTCATGAAGTCTTTCTGGAGACATGCAGCAGTGACAGGCAGCATCTCAGTTAATGCATTTTCAACTTTAGAGCTAAAGAATGTGTCATTTTTCCATTGCTGAAGTTTAATTTTCAGAGTATTCATTATGGCATACACCTCACATGCTGTCATACGCTCATTTTCCAAACAGAGCACATTATCATTGAAGATTTTCAGACATTCTGAAGGAAAAACAGATGAACCTTAACTTTGCTAGGTCCCTCACCTTCTTCACCGTTTTTCCTGTCCGAGAACAGCATCCATAAAAATTTTGGGCACTTCTCACTGCCTGGAGAAACAAAGTAGCACTTAACAGCCTGCCACATATTTACAAGCCTGTTTACAGCTGGGAAAAGACTCAACCAGCGCGTCGGAACATGGTGCAGTAAAGTGGCATACTCCATATCCACAAAGTTTGGGTTACCATATTTCAATAGTGCAAAAAGAGGACACTCCACGGGACCCCGCCCCCACCCCAACTCCGCCTCCACCCGAGCACCCCACATTCCCCCTCCTCCCTCCCACCCCCTGGCTGCTGCTGCGCTGGGGAAGTTGCTTCGGCCCCCGCCATGGTGGAGAGCAGCAGGAGCCGGGAAAGCTGGAGCCCGGGGAGGAGGCGGTCCCCTTACCATGCCTCCCTATTTTCCCGGACATGTTCGGCTTTTTGGAAATTCCTCCTGGACGGGGATTTGAGGACCAAAAAGCCAGACATGTCTGGGAAAATCCAGACGTATGGTAACCCTACCTCTGACACTCACCTCTCCCTCCACTGGAGGGACTCCCCTGTCCATACCTGTCCCGGGGCCTTCCTTTAAAGGGGCATCCCCATATCAGCGGGGTCTACTTGGAAAAAGATAATATTTACTCCCTTGTGTGGCTGAGCTGGGCTGTGACAATCCAACCCATCATGAGTACTGTGAGAAACGGGGCACAACACTAACCAAGGCAGTGTCATTTCAGGGACTGTATGGGCTTCGAAGTTCAAACAAACAAGCTATATAAAGTCCTTTTCTTTACTGGGAAGCCAAATGGAAGTTTTTCCAGAAGGGTATTTTTAGAAATCTCAGTATAATGACTCAGTTAAATAACATTTTTGTGAAATGATGCAGAGCACAATTAGTACCGAGACATGAATAGTGAGAGATCCAAGTTGGTTTGCCTGATATTGTGTAAAAATGTGTGTAACTTTGATATAGAAGGCCTTGCCAAACTAATTATTGAAGCATATGCAACCATCATCGTAGACAGTGACTTGTTTATACTGCTCTATATACTATACCAGTGTTTCTCAATCTGGGAGTCATGATTTATTTGATAATTTATATGGTAAAAATGAGAAAATAAGCAATTTTTCAGTAATACTCTGCTGTGATACTTGTATTTTTATGTCTGATTTTGTAAGCAAGTAGTTTTTAAGTGAGGGGTATTCAAGACAAATCAGCCTCCTGAAGGAGGTACAGTAATCTGGAAACATTGACAACCATTGCTCTAATTGACCTGGATCAAGAATGTCTTTGTTTTACTTTCGATTTTCTATAGTAAGGCTATTGGGATCTCAGCATTAAAATACCGCCTCAGATGGATTTTTTTAATGTTTTTAAGAAATTTCATAAATGGACCACTGCACTTCCCCCAATTAATGAGTCTGATGTTTCATTTTTTAAGACCAAAGGTCCCTGCATCTTCCAAGTATTAGAGTGAGTTGTTTTTCAGAAACCCAAAGGTGGAAGTTCATTAGCAATCTATTTGTGTGTAATACATTTTATAGTAACAAATAAAAAGGAAGTCACAACTGGTCTAGTCAAATTTGCTTCCTGCCCTCTAGTCAGGGACATATCTCCCTGCTGTCAACAGTTCTCTCCGGAAACAGCAAAAGAAAGATGCCAGATCAATCTATGAAACTGAAAAGAGTATTCCCAGAAACACTGAGAAAATAAATGCCAAGGGCTTTTGTTACACTTTTACCAGTGAGATCAGGAGTGAATAGGGTGACCAGATGTCCTGATTTTATAGGGACAGTCCTAGAGTTACCATATTCAAACATTTAAAAAAAGAGGACACTTCATGGGGTCCCAGTCCCGCCCCCGCCCGCCCCAACTCCGCCCCTTCCCCGTGCCCCGCCCCAGCCCCATCCTTTCCCCGCCCCCCATTCCAACCCCTTCCCCAAAGTCTTTGCCCCCTCCTCTGAGCACCCTGCCTTCCCCCTCCTCCCCCCCACTCTGATCTTGGTTGGGAGTTGCTAAGTGCTTCCCTGCTCCCCACTCGCCCTGCAGCCCCTGCACCCCCCCGCCCCTGCAGTTTCTGTGCCCCCTGCTCCCCACTGGCCCTGCAGCCCCCCAACCCTGCAGCCTCTGTGCCCCCCCGCCTGCCCTGCCTGCCCTGCTCCTCCTCGCCCTGCAGCCTCTGCACCCCACCGCCCCGCTTTTCCTTGCCCTGCAGCCTCTGCACCGCCCCCGCCTGCCCTGCTCCCCCGGCAGCCTCTGCCTGGTGGGGGCTTCGGATGCTCAGCGGCGACCAGGGCACCGTGGGTCCCTGCAGCCCCAGCACACGCCGCACTCCCTGCCCGCGCCGCAGCCTCCTTCCTGCCGCGCGGGGTGACGGGGCCGCAGGAAGGGTCCCCCAGTGGCCGGGGAGTCCCCGCCCGTGAGGGAAGCCCAAGCCGCTGGCTGGGCCCGGCCTCCCCATGGTCCTGCGGGCTCCGCTGGGGCGCGCGGTCTGCCTGGCCTCCGGGGGCAGCAGCGGCCCCTTCGCCGCCTTCTGCAGCTGCGCCCCCCGCCCGAGCTCGCTACAATGTAGCCGGGCGGCTGGGCTGCGCTGCGGACCCGACGGGTTGTGCTGGGGCCGGGTGGACCCTGGCTTATGCTGCCTCCCTATTTCCCCGGACAAGTCCGGCTTTTTGGCAATTCCCCCCGGATGGGGATTTGAGTACCAAAAAGCCAGACATGTCCAGGGAAATCCGGACGTATGGTAACCCTAGACAGTCCCGATTTTGGGGGCTTTCTCTTATATAGGCTCCTATTACCCCCCACCCCCGTCCCAATTTTTTACACTTGCTATCTGGTCACCCTAGGAGTGAATGCACCAAACCGAAAACTCACTGCTGCGGAAATAAACACTCAGGGCTAGACTCTGCTTGGAGACAGCAGAATCTGCTACCATTTGCTGCTCTGAGGTGTACAGTACCTCACAGAACTGGGGAAAGGAGGCCGTGGCTGGCAGTGCAGGAGAGAGTAAGGTGCATCGCTGGCCTCCCCTCTGCGCTGCTATGGTGCCGAGCACCCCCCACCACCAGGCCCCCCAGGCGGGGGGGTGAGGTGACACCCCCACGTGCCCCAGGCCGGGTCAAGCTGCAGTGGGGTCCCTGTGCCTTTAATAGCAGGGCTGGGCTGAGCCGAGCCGGTGGGGGGTGGCTCCGCTCCTGGCTGCAGGCTGATGCCGGAGCCTGGCCAGGCTCGTCTCCTGCACCAGCTCCGGGCGAGGCTTTGCTACAGCTCCTCCACTCCCCCAGGGCCTGGCCGCCGTACGGTGGGGGGGAGGGGTTACTTGAAGCAGGGCAGGACCCGGTGGGGCCGAGGGCTGAACAGGCCTGGCAGGGCGGTGCAGGGGCTGCTGGAGGGGGGAAGCTGGGGAAGGGGTGGTACGGCCTCAACCCCCTGGGGCTGCCTGCCCCGTGGAGGAGGCAGAGGGGCGTAAGCCGCAGCAGGACCCCAGCCCCCCTGGGGAGAGGATCTGGGACCAGCCCAGGGAGGCAGGGGCAGCCCCAGGGGTGCTAGGCGCGTGCAGGGCAGAGCCCTGGGAGAGCCCCAGCCCCGTGGCGGGCAGTGCTGCAGAGGAGGCGCCCACGCCTCCCAGCGGGCAAGGGGATCCCCAGGCAGGGGGAGCCGGGCCGCCAGGACCCACCTCTTGCGGCCGCTCCATACTGCTCCCAGTACCGCTTTCCGCTGGCGCGACTGCCCTGTCAGCCGCTTTTGGATCTTTAAATAGCCATCTGGGGGAAATTCCGGACATTTTTAGCTTTTTACAAATTACCTCCGGACGGCTATTTAAAGACCCAAAAGCCGGACATGTCCAGGGAAACCCAGACGTATGGTAACACTAACAAAGTCAAACATATCCTTCAATGCTGCTACTGTTAGCAGAGCTGCTGAAATGATTGAACATCTTAATCACCAGAGTCTCAATGTCAACTTGTAGGGTATTGCTAGCATGTTTCACGGTGTTGTGCACAACATGGGCAGGGCAGGTTGCTGGCAAGATATTTTCATTTTGTTTTTTTCAATTCTGGTACACTGATTGTCGCTTTCCATAATTCATGTTTGCATTATCAGCACTGTAGGAAGACCCTTTGTTTAGGTCTAGTTTGTGTGTCACAAGTTTTTCCAAGATGTGTTGCTTATTGCCTCTGCAGTCTCTTCGCTTTGCTCATAGAAGTCTAACAGTTTATCTTGGACCTCATGTTCAGGTGTCCAGTATCTCAGTGATAAGGGGAAGTTTTCACATTGCCCTTGTTAGATGCATCTGTGGCAACTGAGAAATAGGGACCATCTGGCTTGCTGAGGTCTTTTAAAAAATTTGTTGAGAGCGGTGACAGCAGATTTTTGATCAATGCCTCCGCTTTCGTCCGGCCACAGCTGATGTGCTTCGCAATTGTTGAATCTGGATACAAGGTAGGTGCTAGTTTAAGTTCACAGTCACATGAGCGATGGGAGTGTTGATGGACTACTGTATGGTAAACTTGAGTTAGCTCAGCAGCAATAACCTTGTTATTGAAGGATTCATTTGGCTTGCTGGGGGGGGGGGGAAGGAAAAAAAAAAAAGTGAGACCAGGGTATTGCTCTTGTGAGTCTGGGTGTTTTGTCCATGATTTTTTGATTCAGCATGATGCTTAACATCAGACTCACCGCCATGGCAAATGCTAAATTCCTTCCTGCATGCTTTACAAAAGGCTTTTGAAACACACTCATAGGATTTCCGAATCCAGGTGTAAGTGGCTTCCCATTCTGTCCTGTATCTGCACTGTCTTTTTTGTTTTTTGGTACTTGGCTCCTCCCTTGCCATTTCAGGTGGGGTTTTTGGCTGAAGACCGTTAGCTAGATAGCTAGCCACTGAAAAGAACTGCGCAGTCTCTGTGCTTCTTATGTGTTATTACGTGCCCACTGTAGTTTGTCCTATGGTATGCACCGTGGTTCACAACTGTAAACTACATATTCCTACCGTAAATTTACATTACATCGGAAAACAACCTGAAAAACCCAAATTGCCAGTAGATAACCGATCACAATCGGGTTTAATGGGACATTCCCAATCAACTAATTTTCTATTTCACTACCAAATGTAAAATTTTACCTGACTATCAGGACAAATGGTGTCCCAATTGTACATCAAGCAGATGTACACTGCCAGGGGCAATCCCTGCTTGCTAATGTGGGTAAGTGAACTGGGCAGCAGCTTAGCAGTGCTCAGCCCCAGCCTGCCCTGCATAGAATCAGTATCTGCAGAGGCAGGTGCCTCCTTTCTTTGGCTCTGCCATGAGCAAGGTGGACCGGTCTGCACACACTCTGCTGGAGAGGAGGATGCAGCCTCTGACACTTACCTCAGGGACCTGCCAGCTGCTTCCTGGGAGCCACCTCAAGTAAACACTGCTGGGACCCACCCGTGCATTCCCTACCCCCGCCTACAGTTGAGGTGGTGAGCAGCAGGAAGGGCAGGGCCAGCCAGGGACAATGGGGCATGAATAGCATAGCCAGAGGCACACTGGTCTGGCTGGCCCTGTGCTACCAGGATGACCCTTCTTGTTGGGGGTGGGCCCATGCTGCACCACACACCTCCCCTGCCCAGTGCCCCCTGGATCCATTATGCTTTGCACCCCCTGAACCCACTGTGCCCTGACACACACAGATCTCCACCACTTCCCAGCACCCCCCCCAACAGGCCCCCACTGCCTAGCACCCCAAAACACAAAAATCTCCCCCACTGCCCAGCGCCCTCCACACCCTCACAGCCCAGCACCCACACACACACACCCCTCCCAGACACTCACTCCATCACACCGTGCCCCCTTCCCTGGCTGCATTCACCAGCCCTGACCTGCTGGGAGGTCTCTGGCTCCTAGGGTGAGAGGAGTCTCCAGACTCTCTACGTGCTGCGCCCGCCACAAGCATGAGCTCCGTGGCGGGTGGCTCCCAGTGGCCAGGAAAGGCGGGCGCCAGTGGGAGCTGCCAGAGCAGGGCTTTCAGGCACCGGCAGCATGCAGAGCCCTCCCCTCCCCCAGCCGGAGGGACCTGCCAGGGGGCGAGGTAAGTCCCAGCGGTGCTTACCTGGAGCGGCTCCCAGGAAGCATCTGGCAAGCAGGTCCCTCTGGCTCCTAGGGTTGTGGGTCAGGTTGAGGGGGGAGGATGGGAGGTCTCTGCCTGCAAGCCCCGCCCCTGCAGTGGGTGGCGGAACCTCCTCGCCACCTCTGTGCCTGGGGCTGCACTGCAGGTGAGCGGCGCCGGCAGCAGCTTGCGGTCCTTCTCCATCAGACGGTCCCGATATCGGGACAAAGTGCATCCTGACGGATGTAAGGTCAGGACACTGGACAAGTCCCCTAAAATCGGGACTGTCCCGATAATATCGGGACGTCTGGTCACCCTAGGGTGAGATCCCTCATTTTCCCTCTGTTTCCTTTTCTACCTCGGGTATTAACCTTTAATAATGTAACTTATTTTGTTTAGGCTCTCCTTGAGTAGTTATCACTATTAGTCCATAAATAACTTTACTCTTGTGTTTGTATCTTCCACATTTATTCTGCAGCAATGCTTCTTTTATCTAAGCTACAGATCCCTGTAGTGCCCAAAAATACTCTGGGGTTTGCTCATCAAGTGAGTTACTACCAGTACGTTTGTGATGTAAGAGTGGGGATAGGGACATGCTAAATCTGGGATAAATAAGGGTGTCAGCTTGAAAGTGTTGTTTGACTCATTCCATTGGGCACACAAGCAGTACATTGATAGACTTATACAACCACCCCACCTACAGAAGAGTAACCCTAATAAATGAGCATACCCCAAAGTATTGTGCAAAGCTGGTCACAAATTGTTGAACGCAGGCAGCATGTGACCCTAATCACATGTTAATTGTTGAGTAGTTGCTATGGAGTAAGGAATCTGAGGCACAAACCTAAGCAAGCTCCCTTTTTCAGACCAAGCTCCTTTAGCTCTCTCTCTCTCTCTCTCTCACACACACAATGTCCTGTTAAGAATCTTGCTTAGAATACCTGTAGAACTGTGCAAAAAGGAGTTAAGCGTTGTGCCTTAAAATAAAGGTTTTACAGCAATACTGTTAGTAGTGAAAAAGAGGTGCTTTACAACAGCTTTATACACAAGCAGTACATTAACAGAATTATCAGGAGGAAAAAACCCAAACAAGTAACCCCAATAAATGAGCATACCTCAAGTAATGGGCAAATCTGGTAAAAGTACACAAATACTAATGGTCTTCCTAGCTAACTGCATGAATAATCAAGAATCTTTACAATAACTGTATAGTCATTTCTTAAATGGTTTGCATACCTGTAATCATGGTGATTTATTTATTGCTCCCCATTTCTCTATTGTTTATCTGTGTGGTCTCTGGTTATTTCTAATGGGATTGATTCATCAAATATTACTGAAATTGTGTCTTTACTTTTATCATGTGTTGTAGGTTACTGATGCATATTTGAGCTGTGTAGTTGAAGAAGCAGATGGAAAGGTAGGCTACTTACTATGATGGTACATGAAAGTATACATCGATTCAATAAGTAAACAATCACATGTGGCACAACATATTTAAGTCCAAATACCCTGGAAATATCAACATAAACCTGAAATTGCAACATTTCAGTGTATTTACTGCTGCCAAACATTTACTGAAATGTATTTGGAGGTGCATATTGGACATACAATACTTGACTAACTGAGGGCCACAGTTAGTGGCTATACAGTTCAGTGGGTCCATTAAACACAAGTATGCGAACAGCTTAATCAATTTTTTACATTAAGTAAGACAGAGCACATTGATTACAAATCTTTGTTTTTACAGGACTCTTGCATATCTGATTTGTAACACTAAGGATCCCTTGCATGTCTGTCTATATTAAATTCATTATGTTTTTGATGTGCCAGAATTATTAATGCATTAATAACTTTGTTGACTGTCAACGGGTACAAGCCATCTCATCAGTAGTTTCCACTGTCATTCTCTCAGGCAGAACACCACAAATGAAAGTGAAGGTAAATGCTAACACCTTCGTACATAGCATTAATTAATAAATCAAGATTTGCATTTTCAGTGTTGGTTGTAACATATTCATCATTTCATTGCGCTATATTTATTTTTAAGAAAGCGTGGAGGACTACTGCATATACTGCAACCTTGTCAACTGTGATAAGGAAAGTGAGGATTGCACGATGCTAAGAAATATAGCATTGTATAAGAAATAAATGCCATAAACTGCCCAAGGATCATGATTCTTGTAAAAATTCCATAGCAGTAAACATTTTAATCATGCTGATAGGCATATGTTAGGAAATGCTGACATGTGGAAGGAATAGCATGAGTGACTGCAAAGTATGTTGAACATTATAACTTCTGTGATTTCATTTTCTCAATTGTTACTTATCAAAGGTCCAGTGTGATTCTTGCAAGAGGTGGGCACATATGCCCTGCATTACAGAAGGAACCAATCAAGACTACCTGACTGATGAGAAGAAAGTACAACTGCAAAAAAAAAAAAAAAAAAGTGCATAGTTCACTTCTTTACAAAAAGGAAAAAAACACCATTATGTTTAAATGCCTCTTGTTCAAAACATAATGCAACCAAAATAATTTTTTAAATTTATATACCAGATTATAATAATAAATGTTTTTTATTTTAAAAAAGTTCTCTGTATTTGTGTTCATGTGTATAATGCCAATCATAAAAGCAGCAAGGAGGAAGCAAATCATGACTGTTTTCGACCACAAAACCACTTCCCTCCTGATTCGCAACCATCCCTGGACCAGTGACAGGTGCATGGGCAGTCAAGTCATTGGAAATATGCAAGGAGGAAGCCAGTGAAAAAAAAAATGAAAGGGGTCACTCTGGTAGCACCTTGGGCTCAGGGGCATGCTCTGTACCCCCAAACCTTACCTCCCTCACTTTTCACATATTCACACACAAAAGTGAAACAGCGCGCCTCAATCATCCAATAGACCAATTTGTCACATTAGCCAGGAGGAAGCAGATCATGAGTGTTTTTGACCAAAAACCCCATGCCTCCTGATTCGCAACCCCATGGACCAGGCAGTAGCAAGTCCTGAGCAGTAGCCCAGATTGTCACGTTGCATGGCGGAAACTGCACCTAGTTGCAGAACAGGAGGGTTGCTATGTGTTGTCACACCTGGAGAGAAGATAAGATCATCCCCAAGCCCACAGCCCAGCCTGGGGGGAGAAGGATGGGGAGGATGTTATGCAAAACTGGGAGGCCAGGGTGCTGTACAGCGGCCCCGCGAGTCTGGGGAGGGGTCCTGGCGCTGAGCTTACCTGCTGCAGGGAGAGGTGCCCCACCGCTGCCCCCTCCCCATGACCCGAGGTGGACGGGCTCCCCGGTTCCCCCGCTACACGGCCACTCCTGGGCGCTGCCCTCCCTGCAGCCCCCGCAATCCCGGCTCCCCCTCCCGTGGAGAGGGGCACAACGGTCCCCAGCAGGGGGCTGGCAGTGGAAGAGCCCCTCCCTGTTTCCCTCCCCGCCTCCCGTGGGCCAGCCGCAGGAATCAGAGAGAGTCCAAGCTGTATTGGAAGGGATTTAGCCAGGTCTGTAGTTGCACTTAAAGTATTAGAAATATTCCCAAAATAATTGCAGGGTTTAAGCAGTTGGGGTACCTGAGTGGCACCAGTGCTACTCATGGTACACATATAACCATCCTATGCTCACCTTTTGAAGCAAATGAGTACATTAACAGCAAAGAATACTACTCCATTATGCATGCCTTTTGGACACCACAACACATTCATGGATGTCTACATCAGATGAACAGGCAGGGTGCATAATGCCAAGGTGTTATGAAGGTCCAGCCTGTCTGAACATAGACAAATTTGTACATTGTCCCCCCCAATACAGTTATCAATGGGCTGACCTTCTCCAATGATTTTGGTTGATTCCGCATAACCTCTGCTGCCCTGGTTGACAAAGTGTTATTCTGATTTACACTAACAGGACAAGAGGAAGTTCACAGCACACTGAGCAATTGGTGGAATGTGCCATTGGCCAATGGAAAGAAAGATGGTACAGGATCTGTTACAGCAATAGCCATGAAGGACACCTTGTGTGGTCACATTCTCAAGCTGCATGGGAATACACTGGTTAATGGATGTGTCTGGCACACTAGGGCTGGTGCTAGAGATAAAATATGTTTATGCATGCATTAAAGAAATAAACATTCCTTCCACTTTGAAGTTTATTGAAGCTAAATGTGGAGAGACCAGCTGGTCTAGGCTGGTTCAAAGATCATAGGCAGTATATTTTCTGTATTAACGTTAAGTGTGCAGGTTGATAAATTACAGTTAACAAGAGAAATCATTAGCTGGTGTAAAACAGCACAGCTCAACTGAAATCAGTCAGTTGTCACCACATGAAGAGCTCACCCTATGTTTTTAAGTATATGCCAAAATGCTCACATGTGCCAAGAGTTAACAGGACTGTAGGAACTTTATATTTTATTTTCTTACTTTAAAACACCTGTTTGAGTTAAGCTTTCATTTAAAAAAATATCAGTTGAATAATATTGTGCAATCCCACACCAGAAAAAATTGCAGAAATATCTGAAGACAGTAGGACCATGGTTCTTCTGTCTAATGGAAAGACTGTTTTTTGGGAGGATTTTATTATTTGTTTCAGTAAGACATTAGCAATCTCTCATATGCTATTTTAGTATTCAATAGTTAGCATTAACTAGTTAACTTTACATTTCCAACACACTTGACAAATTCTAATCTTGAATTCATATGTAAAATAGTCAAATAGCTGAAATTTCATTTGCAAATTGCAAACTGTGAAAGTTTAGAGACAGATTCTGCAACCCTTACTCCTATTGAGTAACTTATCCATGCAAGACAGGTTTCAGAGTGGCAGCCGTATTAGCCTGCATCAGCAAAACAACAAGGAGTCCTTGTGGCACCTTAGAGACTAACAAATTTATTTGGGCATAAGCTTTCGTGGGCTAAAACCCACTTCATCAGATGCATGGTGTGTAACATACAGTATGGAGGTATAAATACACAGCATATGAAAAATTGGGAGTTGCCTTACCAAATGGGGGGAGGGGGGGGTTAGTGCTAACCAATTCAATTAATGTAGAAGTGGGCTAGTCTCAACAGTTGACAAGAAGGGGTGGAAATCATTTTTGTAGAGCTAATGAGGCCAGTGTAAACAAGGTCGCCCATTTCACACAGTTGACAAGAAGGTGCGAGTATCAGCAGGGGGAAGTTAGTTTTTGTAGTGATCTGTGACAGGGTTGGGACTCACCACCGCTGCATCTCCCACTGGTTGCTCTGGGAATTAGCTCAGTCCATGGGGAGCGCCCTCTGCTGGTGGTGTCCTGTCCATTGTCTGTTCCTCCCTGGTGTCTGGACCCATGTTGCTCTCCATTCGGCGGCATCCTCTTCAGGACACTGCTCTCTAGCAGTGCCCCCTAGTCCATCCTCACCCCCTTCTGGGGGAGGGGGGTTAACAGCAGTCTTTCTCTGCATCCCAGCCACAGTGGTCAACCACACCCCAAAGTGTGACCCCCATGTGTCAGGGGTCTGGTGCAGTTTGCTACTGCCACATCCAATGGCTGGGTGTCCGTGCAAGGGGGGGACCCAGGCCCACCCTCCACACTGGGTCCCAACCCAGGGACCGTTTGGCAGCAGCCTTCCTGCCCTCCTTCTCGCCCATTGTGCATCTCTCTCCCTGGGCCACTTCCCCTTTGGTCCCCTTCAGCCTGGCAGATAGCGGGCTGGAGATTCCTTCGGCTCCCCCAAGCCTGCGCTGCGCTGCGGTGTAGTCACACAGAAGACAGACCTTCACCCTTTGAAGGCCTGGGAGAGACTGCCTGCTCCTCTCCTAGGCAGCCTTTATATAGGGCCTAGCCTAGCTCTGATTGGCTGGCTCTAATCTCAGCCCTGATTGGCTCTCAGTAGGCCCTTCTCTAATTGGCTGCCGGCCTGTGCAGCTGCTCTGGCCTACTCTAGCCTCCTCTCGCATGGGGGTGGGGCAGCCGCCCCACCACATGATCCATCCTCTCCCAGCATTTATTCAGGCCTAATTTGATGGTGTCCAGTTTGCAAATTAATTCCAGTTCTGCAGTTTCTTGTTGGAGTCTGTTTTTGAAGTTTTTTTGTTGAAGAATTGCCACTTTTAAGTCTGTTATTGAGTGTCCAGGGAGATTGAAGTGTTGGTTTTTGAATGTTATAATTCCTGATGTCAGATTTGTGTCCATTTATTCTTTTGCATAGAGACTGTCTGGTTTGGTCAATGTACATGGCAGAGGGGCATTGCTGGCACATCTACCAATGTGATACATGCCATCATGTGCCAGCAATGCCCCTCTGCCATGTACATTGGCCAAACCCCCCACTTGGTAAGGCAACTCCCATCTTTTCCCATGTTTTTAAATAAAGACACAGTTCAAAGTTGTGGCTGCAGCAGGGCAGTCAAAACCAGGAGAATGGGAAAAGATTCTGGATTTGTTTTTTGGTAACAAAATAGCAGATAAGAGATGTAGTAAAAGAGAGAAAGACAGTGCCCCACACTGAGCCTTAAGGTGGCTCTGTGTAATTAAACTGTTGCTTTTCTAAGGGTACATAAAAACTCTGTGAGCACAAAAGAAATAGTTACACTTTATGTAAAAATTGATATGGCTAATGTTATAGAAGTTAAACTATGAAAGGAATGTGCATTTTCCCCAGAACATGTGCAGTGTATATTGTAGAAGAGGTAAGAGAAATGCAAAAACCTTATAAACTTGCTCTGCTGTATAAAAGGGGAAACTGAGGCACAAACTCAAACATTAACAGAAGACGTTTTGGCACTAATTCAGGAAACAGTGTTCAAAGTAGCCTTAGACAAGGTTCAGTTGGTGCTACCTCAGGTTACAAACCTGGGCATAGTCATTGGACAAGAAGAGGGACAGGTAGATCAGAGGAAGGTAAGGGCACTGGTAGAAATGCTGGCCCATACTGAGACCTACTCTTTAAGAGTACTGCTAGGAAGATTCAATTTTCTTAGCTCACACATTTATAAATATGCTGAAATAACTCACTCATTGTGGAAACTGCTAAAGAAAAGGACAAAATGGGAATGGGGAAAAGAGCAGGACTCCACTTTCACCCTGCTAAAACAGAAGGCTCTCAGAGCCCCAGTCCTGTGTTTCCCTGATGAATCACAGCCTTTTGTTATTCATTTGGCAGCTAACAACATGGCCTTGGCTGCCACACTATTACAAAATATTGAAAATCAGGCATGTAAAAGCCCACAACAAGGGAACAGGCAAGGAAGCCATTTGGAACAGTCAGGTAGATACAATAGCCCGGCAACATAGTATAGCAATTGTAACTAGAAGCCAAGCTAAAGGCACCCCCACCGAGGCCCCTAAGCCAATGGATTCTGCTATAAATCACCGCACTCCAGGAAAAGTGGAAGGGCAAGAGCTGATTAATGTATCCCATCAGATCATGCATGAGGGAGTGAAAGGAACCTGGAATAGGGTAAAACAAGTTGCCGAATGGAAAAACGTGGAAGATGATGTTAGAACATGGGTAAGGAATTGCATTCGGTGTGCACAGGTTAAAGCACGACCCCATGATGCACCAACAGAGGCTCGGACCCTGGCATAGACTTCAGATTGATTTTATTGACAAGTTGCCAAGAAGTAAAGGCAGCTTTCCATACTTGTTAATAATAATTGATTCTTTTTCAGGATGGGTAGAAGCATTTGCCACTAAAACTAATAGCACCAAGGTGATAGCTAAGAAGTTTTTAATGAGGCGGTATGTAAATATGATACCCCTGAAATAATAGATTCCGATAAATGGGGGGGGGGGGCATTTGTGGGAGAAGTTTATACATCAATGTTACAAGCATAAGAAATTTAAACAAAAATTAATATATCATACCGCCCACAATCCTTAGGTCAGGTAGAGCACATGAACCGCACCATTAAGGAAGCATTACGGTAAGTAGTAAGCCATACCAGAAAGGATTGGCCAGACAAGCTGCCTCTGATTCTAGCAGCTATCTGCAGCAGCGACAGGCTGAAAACCAAGCCTTTCCAAGTCATGTTTAGACACTCAATGCACCTTATGATTGACCCTCGCCATCTAATACAAGATCAGGGAGAGACCCCTAATGTAACACAGCATGAATATTTGCAGTGGCTTAAACAACTGCAAGAAGATAAAACCACTCTTCAATATAGGGTCAATCAAGCTATCGAACAAATGAATAAAAAAATCCATGCACAAAAGCATACCGAAACAGCCTTATGGGAAACAGGGGATCAAATCATGTATCTCAAATTGGGAAAAAGGGGCCACTCCCTGGAATTACAATGGTCAGGACCCTATTCCATAGTGGACCGCCTCAGCCCATTGGTATACCATATTGAACTTTTGCATGAATAATAATGTCTTGGACTTTTAACAAGAAAGGACTCCTGGGATTCGGAACATAAGACGCTGCTCGACCACTACTACCCTCCAAATCCATGAAACATCAGATTTGGCAGTCCCTGTTCATGGGGGCCTGTATGTCCCAGCAGGGCCGGCTCTAGGCACCAGCAAAACAAGCTGGTGCTTGGGGCGGCACATTTTTAGGGGCGGCATTCTGGCGCGGGCCATGCCACCCCTAAAAATGTGCCCCGGCCGCCCTAACTCACCTCCGCTGCTGCCGCTTGAGCGCCGCTGCTCGCCCTCCCTCCCAGGCTCTCAAACCCGGGAGGGAGGGGGAGCAGCGGCGCGCAAATCATCTGTTTCGTGCGCCGCGACCGCTCGGGATCTCCCCCTCTCTCCCAGGTTTGAGAGCCTGGGAGGGAGGGGGAGACCTCGAGTGGCCGCGGTGCATGCGCTGCTTCTCCCTCTCCCTCCTAGGCTTGAGAGTCTGGGGGAAGGAGGCAGGGCTGGGGATTTGGGGAAGGGACGGAGTTGAGGCGGGGCTGGGGGTGGGGTAAGAAAAAAATGGGGGTGCGGGGGGCAGCCAAAATTGTTTTTGCTTGGGCAGCAAAAATCCTAGAGCCGGCCCTGTGTCCAAGATATTTAAAAATATCTTGGGGGAGCACACTGCAATCTCTTCCCTGGTCAAAGATAATTTCCTCCTAACTAATCAATTGTGGATCCCCGTCAGGGAACCAGGAATCCTCTTAGAATGTATGATAAATATACAAAACAAATCCTGAGGCCACTAGGAAATACCAATATTTATGCCTGGGATGGGGAAGTGGGACTTAAGGTTCACCTTATGAGCATCACAGGAACAGCTGGAATTGGGAAATAAAACTGCCTTAGCCATGGGATGCACTGACATGCAGATTCTCAGTTTAGCATCACTTGAACATGAAATGTTCTGGATAATATCAGGAAATGTTAAAGTATTGGAACACCTTTTAAAACAATGGAAAAGATCTTTGTTTGATGCATATAAGCATGAATGGATACAGTAAGTCTCTAGCATGGCTAAGCCTGGACTATTACTCGGAAAAAATATTGTCAAAATTGCCCATCAACAATCTGTGGAGGCAGAGCAATGGAAAGTCAGTCCACTACCAAAATTGGCCATGGGATCTTTCTGGTTACCTAGCATTATGGGTCAGTGGGCCAGGAAAGAGAAAAAATTATTAGACACATGACAGTGTACAGAGTGGGACCCTCACAAATGGGTATGCCTCTCCCTGCCTGCCACCACAGAACCATGCAGTAGGGACACATCGCTAGGCACATGTGTCTGGGATGAGCTAGAAAATGTAACTCGTGTGGTATATAATGGACAATGTGTATGTGTTGTGTCCTGGGAAACAATATTTTGAGAGAATTATAGTATTAGCTGGCCACCAGTGGATGAGTGTAGATGCAATGTAAGCATTTTATACACTAAGAATCACACTTATTACCTTCCCAAGCTGGAGAAAGTCCAAAGTACTATGATTGCCCCCTTAGCTAATTTCTCCACATCTCTCCGTTTGGATTGGCAAGAGTTAGCTGATCATCTGCTTTTAGGTGCCAAAGTAACGCACTTTTTGCAAAAAAATCAAAAAGATATAGGGAAAGCGAGATCTCCAAATAACACATATAAATGGAGGCATGATTAAAATTGCTGACTCTGAAAGTTAACTCACTGCATATCATTGGTATGATGTTTTTACAGCCTGTTCGCCCACTTTCAAAGGCATATTGTCAATTATGCTTCATCCATTGTTAATTGTATTGGTACTATCCTGTACTTGCCTAATTGTGATGTTCTGTATGTGTTGTTGGACAAAAAGAATGTTTGTTAAATTGCAACCGCAAGCTCAAATTGCATCTCAATATGTGGCTATGAAACAATTATATAAGATATGACCCACTCAAGAATTGTTCTTGAAGGGTTTAAAGGGGATATGAAGGAGCAGGATTTTATAATTGTACTAAGAGAATTAATGTATGATTTGATTTCATCCTGCCAGCCACTCTTTTTGAATAGCAGAAAGGAATGACCCTCTGGGACTATGGGATTCCATTTCCCATCTGCATTACAAATTGGACCCTTTTAGTTTTTTGTTTTAAGGTTTAGTTAGTAAGAGACAGGATCCTGTATTGTGTCTATGTTAAGTAGATTTAGAGGAACATTGAAGGCCTGGGCCTCAATGTGAATGGTTTTGGTTATAAAATTTAGCAAGGTTTAATTTACAATGTCTTTTCACTCGATATAAAATACTGCTGTTTGTATTCTCAAAGGTCTCTGTAAAAGACTGTTTGCGTGAATGAGGAATGCATGCATCAGGAAAAGATAAGGTGTGAAGGCCATTGTTAACCAGATGGTCAAGAAAGGAGGAGCGAAGACACTTATCGAGACTTAGTGACGCAAGAGAACCCTCAACGCGCATCCATGATTGAGGATGGGCAGATTGACGATCCTGAGGTGGAGGCTGGCACCCCTAAAGACAATTGATTAAATCAAATCTGGGACAGGATGACCCTCAGGTGTTTTGGAATGTTAACATCAAAAGAGAATACCAATTAAGGAGTAACCGGTCATAAAGTGACCCAGCAAAATCCATAGACTTCAACTGAGAAAAAGGACTATAAGAACAGGGTGCTTTGCCATGGGGCTTTGGGTTCATCTTGCCACTACTCCAGGAGCATCGGCTTGCGACCGACAGAGCCCGGCTCCCCTCTGCAACCAATCTGGCTGGCCACTAGATTGATCAAGACTCTGGACTGGTAACTATAAACATTGACCGACGGGACTTTGTGAATGGTGTGTGTGTGTGTGTGTGACTGAGAAGCATATGCTAACTGCTGTATTCTCAATAAATGCGGCGTGTTGCCTTCTCCCCTATAAAAGATCTCGTGTGCTTTGTTTAAGCATAACAGGGCCAGGAGTCCTGGGGCAGACTACAGGGATTGTTATGCCTGTGGGAGGCAGGGACATTTGAGAGGGCACTGTCCCTATGGGTTGGGGGCAAGCAGCCTCAGCCAGAACAGGGGAAGGGACAAGATCCTGGGAAGGCCCGTTGGGTGAAGAAACCCAAGAGGGGATGGACATGTTGGACCTGTGGGCAGTGAGGGCACCTATGGAGGGATTGCCCAGACCCAGGAAGCACAGCCCAGGGCAGCCCAGTGAGGGCTAGGCCCAGGAAGGAGTTGGAAAGGCCCGAGGCCAGGAGGAGGCCAGGAGTTTGCTTCTTGTGCCAGGGGAGGGGCCATATTAAGAGGCAGCTCTGGGAAAGGGCTGTCCCGAGGAGCCAATCAGGCAAAGGCAGGTAGCAGCCAATCCAGGCCTGGTAGGGCTGGTATAAAAAGGGCTGTGAGCTAGGAGACAGAGGGTCTCACTCCAGCCTTGGGATGGGAAGGACTGGGCTGCCTGGGAGTACAGGGTACCGTCAACAGAACAGAACAGGGCTGGGGAAGGGGCAGGCTGAGCTGGGGAGCTCAGGCCTGGCGACCTCCTAGGCTGAGGCCTGACAGGAAGGCCTAAGGAGGTACTGGGGCTGCAGGGAAAGGCAGCAGGTTTAACCCCCTAGCCAATGATGAGTGGCTACTTCAGACTGCAGTTTGCCCAGAGTGACAGGGCTAGATGAAAACTGGCAGTGGGTCACTGAGGCGAGGTGGGCTCTGGGGAATGGGGTTCCCTGGGTTAGGAGCAACACCCTGAGGTAAGGGGCACTGTAATTTGTGAGGTACATGAGGCCTACACAGGGTGGAAAGAAAGGGACTTCAGAGAGGCAGGTAAGAGCAGGGAGAAACCAGCCAGAAGAGGGTGCTCCTGAGCTAGATAAGTTAATTCCCGACTGACTAGGGTTACCATCTTTTAATTTTTAAAAAGGAGGACACTCCATGGGGCCCCGGCCCCGCCCCAACTTTGCCCCTTCCCCGCCCCCAGCCCCGCCCCAACTCTGCCCCCTCCCCTGAACGCTCCTCCCCCTCCCCTGCTTCCCGCGAATCAAATGTTCGCGGGAAGCCTGAAACAGGGAGGCAGCAGGTAAGCTGGGGCTGGGACGGGGTACAGCACGGCCCAGTCCGGCCCCCCTGGCCGAGCAGCTCCCTCTGGCGGACGGTCGGCCCAGGCCAAGAGGCTCTGGCCCCGGCGTCTCCCGCCCGGCTTGGCTTGGGTCTTGGGGCACTGGCCCCCGGCCAAGTGCCCGCGCCCCCAGCCCCAGCCGAGCACCGTGCCCCCGGCTCCCGGCCCAGCACCGCGCCCCCGGCTCCTGGCCCCAGCCCCCGGCCCAGCACCGCGCCCCCGGCACCGCGCCCCCAGCCCGGGACCGCGCCCCTGGCCTGGCACCCCCGGCTCCTGCCGAGCAGTGCCGGGCCCGGCCCCGCACCGCCGGCCCCGGTCCCAGCGGCCCCGGCGGAGTACCGCTGAGCCCTCCCTCCCTATTTTCCTGGACATGTCCGGCTTTTTGGGATTTCCCCCCGGACGGGGATTTGAGGCCCAAAAAGCCGGACATGTCCGGGAAAATCCGAACGTATGGTAACCCTAGGACTGACCAGCAGGAGGCGCTGCACTGGTGAGTCAGCAGCCTTGCTACAGAGCTGCTTACATTCTCATGCCAACACATGATTGTCATATCTAATGCACATTCTCATATAAAAGTAAGGTCTGATACTCAGATATTGAGTGCCTGCAGCTCCTACTGACTTTGAGCAGACCTACAGAACTCAACAGCTCTAAAAACCAGGACTTAAACCCACTGATATTTTAGTGGGGGAAGGGGCAAACAACTTGTGTTGATGTATGGTTATTTTCTAGTCCCACAAATGAGAAATTGAATGTACTCAAGGTACAAAACAGAACTATTTGTGTTACTTTTCTGTCTTAGCAGCTGGCTCTAATGGAAGAATTTGTCAAGTACTATTGACTAGTGTATGAAAGCAAAGTATTCTCTGTAGCCTGAGCACCAGGAGCACTTACTATAAAACACTGCCCTACTACAGGTACTAGAATTGCTTTTGAAACACATAGTACATTGGAAAAATGTACAGCTGAGGCAAAAGAGAAGAAATGTTTGTTGCTAAAGGAAAAGTATGTAGGATTCTTGGGCTGGGATCCTGGATAAACAAATAAGTAAAGATAATTAAAAAGTTACCAACAAATACATATATATTTAGGAATTTCTTGGCCAAACTCAATACAATTACATGGACTTCAGTGGAAGTTTGCCTGAGTAACAAGGAAGTTGTCACTCAACAGTGGGCTCAGGATTTGGATGTATACCCCATATACATAGGTTGCTTTAACTGAGTTATAAGGGTTCAAATAATAGAGCCCATGCATGCCTACTGCTCTTTAACAATAAGTGTTTGTCTCAAGTACCAATCTCTCAATGACCAGATTACTCTGTGAACAGTGCTTAAGAAACCTGAGTAGAATTTTTCATTCAGTGTTCATAGGTTGATCTAAAAGGAATATGCAATGAGACAGGGCTCCAAGGGAGAAAAACAACAGGCCTTAACCAAAAGCAAACCAAATTGCCATTATAATTGTGATAAATGAAGTGTGTGTGGGGGGGAGGGGGGTGAAGAGCTCCCTTTTATGGACAGCCAGCCAGTTAGCTATAAAAATTCCTTAGTAGTTGTTCTCTACTTGCTTTACCTGTAAAGGGTTAAAAAGTCTCCCTGCATAGGTAAAAGGAAGGGAGTGGGCACTTGAGCAAAAGAGCCAACGGGAAGGCTAGAACTTTCTAAAATTGGGGGGGAAACTTCCCCTTTGTCTGTCTGTCTGTTGTTCTCGGGAAGAAGAAGGGACAGATCAGCGATGCTGTAAGAAGCTTTGGGCCAGGTATGAAAAATTATCAGATCATACCTAGAAACTACTCATTTAAAACCCCAGATATGTAAGTAGATCAGGAAATGTCTAAGAAGATGCAATTAGGTTTATCTCTGTTTGTTTCTTTATGGCTTGTGGACTCCTCTATGCTAACCGCAAATGCTTTTGTTTTGCTTGTAACCTTTAAGCTTGACCTCAGGAAGGTTATTCTTGATGTTTAATTCTTCTAAGTGGGTTTTTTAAATCTAGCAGTAGCCTGAGTTTTCAAATGTATTTTCTTTTCTTTTCTTTTTTTTTAAATAAAATTTACCTTTTTTTAAGAACAGGATTGGATTTTGTGTCCTAAGAGATTTGTGCACATGTTGCTGAATTAGCTGGTGGCAACGGCTGATTTCCTTTGTTTTCTTTCTCAGCTCTTCCCCGGAGCTGGGGTGAAAGGGCTTGAGGGTACTCCACACCTTCTTGGTTTCTCAAAGGGGTTTTTGCACTTGGGTGGTGGCAGCATCTACCGATCCAAGCTCGGAGAAAAGCTGTAACCTTGGGAGTTTAATACAAGCCTGGAGTGGCCAGTATTAATTTTTAGAATCCTTCTGGGCCCCCACCTTCTGCACTCAAAGTGCCAGAGTGGCGAATCAGCCTTGACAACAATATAGCCATAACCTACCATTCTGTCAGGGTAAGGCAGCCACATCTCAGTTTCCCTCTCTAGTAGGATAATCTAGCCTTCTGGTCAAACCAACCCACATGTTCCAGGGTTTTAAGAGCCCCATAGTACAAGAGCTGTCCCCTCAGCAATCCTCCACCCAGTTCCTTATTCTGGGCCACCAGCTTCCCTCCAAAGCTCTGTGCACCCTCACACTGAGTCACAGTCCTCTGTCAAGGGTATATCAGCCTTCTTCTCTCTCCAGGGTACAGCAGTAATACTCTGTCTCTCCACCAAAGCCAATGTAGAGCTCACCTACTCCTTTCTATGACTCCAGCACAGTGGAACAGTTGTCTGGTCTGACCCCAAGCTACCCCAATACACTTTGCCCCGCCTCAGGGTATTCCAGGAAACCCTCCAGTTACTATCCCCAGCCAGGCTCAGTACTCAAAGACCAGACAGTTTTCTCCCTCCTAGGCTTTTCTTTTCTTCTTATGTGTGTGCACATCTTGGGCCTCCTTCTAGGCCCTTTTCACAGGCTTCTTCCAAAGTTGACAAAACTCAGAGCACTTGCTCATTTCCCAGTTTTCCCTTCAGTAGATGGCCCACAGCCAGCTCCTTCCTGGCTTATCGCAACACACAGCCAAGAGCAAGTCTTTCTCCCTCCCTAGTGATTCCCCCTCACACAGCAGAAACAGACCTGTCTTTATAGTTTCCTTTCCCATTATGCCTGACTTATAGGTCTATAGCTCACATGTGGCCTGAGCTTGCCTTCAGCTAAGAGGCCACATGTTACCCTGCACATTCGTAACATCCCATGCAAGACTACACCTTCAATGTCTTCAGACCTGGCTCATGTCTGTTTATACCCCAGCCAACACATTGTTTCCAAGTGAGCGACCATACCTGAGAGTTCTCAGCTGGTGGAAGGATCCTCACAAGATTTGCGTGGAAGTCCCCTTTTTGCATCTGCTGCCATCAAGTGTCATCACCCCAAACACCTCCTTCTGAGCTGGGGTTCCCGTTTCCAAGACTCCACTGGGCAATAGACTCCAATGCATCTCTCTATGTCAACATTCTGGAATGCAGGGCAGCTTGCTACAGGTATCAGTACTTCCTTTGCAACATCAAGGGTTGCTCAACAACAGGGTAGCAATGTACTATGTAAATCATAAAGGGGGAGCAAGATTCCAATCCTTATGTGCAGAATCACTAAAACTGTGGAACTGGTACATTTCCCACTGCATAGACATCTTGGTGGTTTACCTTCCAGGTCTGCAAAATACCATATCAGATTCCTTGAGCTTGATCTTTCAGAACATTTGCCTGTCATGGGGGTCTCGCAGAGGTAGATCTCTGCATTGCTATCCAATGGTAAGTGCCAATGGTTCTGCTCAAGCAGGTGTTATGATTTAACACTGTGGGGGATGCCTGCTCATCCCAAGGCCTTGCACCTCCTTGTAAACCTACCCTTTACCATAGATTCTCAAGGTCCTGAACAAACTGAAACAAGAGCAAGCAGTAGCTATTCTCTTAGCATCACCCTGGCTAAGACAAGCATGGTTCCCAGATTTAATTCGCCTCCCCCTGCAAAAAGAAGAACAGGAGTACTTGTGGCACCTTAGAGACTAACAAATTTATTAGAGCATAAGCTTTCGTGGACTACAGCCCACTTCTTCGGATGCATATATATATATTTGCATATATCTCTAAGGTGCCACAAGTACTCCTGTTCTTCTTTTTGCGGATACAGACTAACACGGCTGCTACTCTGAAACTCCCCCTGCAAATGACTCTCTGCCTTCCTCTCAGAGCAGATCTCCTGACACCAGCACTATAATCCATCCCAACCTCTGCACCTCTAGGTCTAGCTACTCAATGGTTCTCAGTTATAGAATTGGACTGCTCTCACAAAATCAAATCCTTTCTCCTGGGCAGTAGAAAACTGCCTCAGGGAAACTTACCAGCAAAAGTAAAAACATTTCCAGACCTTGTGTACTCAAAGATCCACATCACCTTCTGAGTCCTACCTACCTCACAAATGTACTTGACTACCTGCTGAATTTAAAGATGCAAGGGTTGTCAGACAGCTCAGTTAGAGTACACCTGGCTGCCACTACAGCATCCACCCATCCATTGAAGAGTTTTCTGTTTTCATGCACCCCACAACAACTCGCTTGTCTACCTGTTTCCTCAAATCAAAGAACCTACCCTTCCTTGGAAACTTAACCTAACTCCTAACCCCTTAAGGAATCCTCCATTTGAACCTATGTGTAGCTATTCATTCCTCCATCTGTCCTTCCAGACTTTGTTCCCTGTAGCCATATCTTTAGCCAGAAAGGTAGAAGAGCTAGAGGGTGTTCATGGCTGACCCTCCCCCCACTTTATGACCTCCACTGATAAAGTGATCTTGTATCCCCATCCTCACTTCCTGCCTCAGATCTCCTTAGAATTCCATCTCAGTCAGGACATTTGACTGCCAGCATTTTATCCCAAGCTTCATTCCTCAAGGGAAGAGGCTATCCTCCATACCCTTACCTCTCACCTCAATGGAACTAGAGCCCTTCGGGGCTTCCCCCAGACTCTATCTCCTTCACTGACAGAATGAAGGGTCAGCTGATTTCAACTCAAAAACTCTATGTGGATTTCTGGATGCATTTCAGCTTGTTACAAAGCTTCTGGGGTGCATCCTCCTCCAACAATAACTGTCCATTCCACCAGAGGTTAGTCCCCTTCAGTAGCCCTTCTTAAAGGCATACCCATCACAGACATCTGCAGGGCTGTGAACTGGTCCTCTGTTCACATGTTCTACAAGCACTATGCTATCCTGCCTACTTCCAAGATGGATATGGTCTTTGGTGATGCTGTTCTCTAAACAGTGCTGCATCCAATTCTTCAGCACTTGCCTTTATGTTGAAATACTGCTTGGGTGTCTCCTACCATGGAGCTCTCATAGAGATAATAACTCAAAGGAAAAGGACGGGTTCCTTGCTGTCCACCCTTCCCTACATACCTTTGCAATGGAGCATGATGATATATAGTACACAGGCATGGCCACTGATGAAAATCTCCAATCAGGAGTGCATGGGTCTGCACACATCTTAGTGGCGGAGCACCCGTAAGGACAAAAGATGTTGAACTGCAGTTGCTGTACATGTATGTAACCTCTCCTTTTGTGGCGCTGAGTAAAAATGTGAGGGCATCAAACCTCAGTAGCAATGTCACCAATCAGTCTTAAAGATTCTCTAATCACAGTAGACCATCTGCTCAGCTGATGTAAAATGGCAGAGCTTCATTGAGTCTGGCCCTGTATTTGTGAAATTGATGAGGATCAATTCCTTCATTACTAGCTGGGCAGTCCAGATTCCTGAGAGTTCTGCTTCAGATATTATTTTCCATGGATTTGCATTTGATGTGCAGATATTCATGGGGCTGATTCTCCTCTCACACTGGTGAGAAACATAAGTAACTACTTTGAAGTCATTGGGCCAGATCCTGAGCTGAAGCCAATGGAGCCAATTTACATCAGTTGGGAATTTGGCTCAAAGGAGCATAGATTCATACATTCCAAGGCCAGATGGGACGATTGTGATCATCTAGTCTGAACTCCTGGATAACACGAGCCATAGAACTTCCCCCAAATAATTCCTGTTTGAACTAGAGCATATCTTTAAACTAAACAAACCCCACAAGATTTACCAAGGTAAAACCTACTTAAATGATGGGTATTGGGTACATTATCTTTCATCTCAAAGATAAATTTATAAGACTCAGCCTCTCTAGCACGCAAGCATTTTCTAATTAGGCTTTTCCAATCTCCATGTTTTTGGTTGATAGATATCATTTTACAAAACAACGTATTTTTCATTCGAGCTTTTAGAAACAAGGCTTCATTTCCATGTGTCTAGATGGCCACAGGGGCAGAGCTTTATCTAAATCCTCTGCTGAAGAAAATAGAGTCACATTGGTGTAACACCAATGAAAGAAAGATGAGAATCGGACTTAGTTAAGCTACCAATATATAAAGGACTCACATGTGCCACTTTAGATGTTGAGGGTGTTCTGAGGCAATCAAGAAGAGATACACAACTTTTAAGTTAGTGAATTTAATTGTATTTATGTATGCAGTTTTAATGGCAGGTGTCTCTGCATGGGGATAGAAGAGAAATGGCTGTTATGAACACTTAAAATTATGGCTACTCTGGATTTTAGAGTGAAGTAATTGAGAAAAAGGGATAAATATGCTAAACTTTTGAAGGTTACTAAAGATGCAGACTGATTGTGCTGTCCCTGAAGGGAATGTCTGTTACTAATACATTGCAATCAAGATTATTTAAAAAAAAAAAAGTTAAGGTGGGTAAGTTGTTAATAAAGGGAGAAAATAGTTTGTTGGGACAGCAGGAGGATCCTTTATTGAATTGCACCATAACACAATACTAAATATGAAACACCTGCTAAGGCGGAGGGGGCTAGTCCACCACTTTTCTCAATTTCAAAAGAAATAAAGAGTGATCAAACCCAATTATTTCCATAACCCCATTTCACAAAAGTTCACACGTTGAGAGGAAAGTGGGAAACAATAAAAACAAAAATAATAAACAAACAAATGGATATTTGCAGGCTCATCACAAATTGAAATGACAAATCCTTAAACAATTATTTATGTTTCAAAGTCTAATGAAGATAATTGGAGAGCCAAAGCAAATGACAGGAAACAAACAGTGATTTCAGAGCCAGATTCTCTCCTGCACAACCCTCATAATTTGCTATTTGTCAATCTTTGCCATGGAAGTCAATGGAGAAATGTTGATTGACAGCAGCTGGGGGGGGGGGAGGTCTGGCTCCATGGCTTGTTCATGTACTATTTCTTTTGACTATTCAGTGGTGCATGGTTGGTTGCCTGCGGAAGTCAGATGGTATTATTGCTGATCCCTGATTGGATAACTGAAACAAAAAAAAAACAAAAACAAAAAAACAAAAAAGGGGGAGAACAACAGTGAATAATGAATCATGCACTTCCAGGCTGACTTTCTAGGATTTGAGGACATTTTACTGAACACTCAGTGGTGGTCCGGAAGGGAGTGGGGCTGCCTGGGCATAGAGATGAGTGGGAGTAAACAAATAAGGCGGTGGTTTGGCATGTGGCTTGGGCAGAAAGGATGAGGTGTAAGAAGCAAAGATCATAGAGGAGTAGACTAGGGTTACCATATTTCAACACTGAAAAAAGAGGACACTCCACGGGGTCCTGGCCCTGCCCCAACTCCGTCCCTTCTCCACCCCCGGCCCCGCCCCAACCCCGCCCCTTCCCCAAAGCCCCTGCCCCAACTCTGCCCCCTCCTCTGAGCACCCTGCATTCCCCCTCCTCCCTCCCGCTCTGATCTTGGTTGGGGGTTGCTAAATGCTTCCCTGCTCCCCACTCGCCCTGCAGCCTCTGCGCCCCCCGCCTGCCCTGCCCCTGCACCCCCCTGCCCCTGCAGCCTCTGAGACCCCTGCTCCCCACCCACCCTGCAGCCCCTGCACCCCCCTGCCCCTGCAGCCTCTATGCCCCCGCCTGCCCTACTCTCCAGCTCACCCAGCAGCCTCTGCCTGCTGGAAGCTTCAGACGCTCAGCAGCGCGGGTCCCTGCAGCCCCGGCCGCAGCTTCCTTCCTGCCGCCGAGCACGTTCCCCGGCCTGTCTGTCCCCGTGGGAAACAGCTCCCACGGCGCCGGGTTCCGAGCTGCGCGGGGCAATGGGGCCGCAGGAAAGGTCTCCCAATGGCCGGGGGGGTCCCCGCCCGTGAGGGAAGCCCGAGCCCCCCCCGTTCCCCACCTGAGCATTGTAGCTGGGGCAGCTGGGCTGTGCTGCGGACCCGGCGGATCGTGCTGGGCGGACCCTGGCTTATGCCTCCCTATTTCCCCGGACATGTCCAGATCTTTGGAAATTCCCCACCCCCACCCCCGAACGGGGATTTGAGCACCAAAAAGCCGTACATGTCTGGGGAAATCCGGACGTATGGTACCCCTAAGTAGACAGAAGCTAGCATGAACAGAGCCTTGCAAGACAAGGAACATGAAATGGATTTGGAAGACAAGCTAAGCAGAAGCCAAAGAGGGATTCCAAGAGGGAGTGGAGATGGTTGGAGTGGCAAGTGAAAGAGATGGTTTGCCCAGCATTGTTGTACACAGACTGAAGAGGGGGTGCACAGGAAGCTTTGCTAGATTGGGGCCAGGGAGCACAGCAACTTGCAGGGTCAAGCCAAAGATGTGCAGCTGGGCAGGTTTTGGCGAGTAGAGGGCACACATGGGTGCCACAAAAATTAACTATTAGTAGGCAGTGCACTCTCTATTCAACCTCCATCCACAATCATTCCTTTACTGTCAGTAGCCCAAGGTTTAAAAAAACAAAACTGTGGGCTGTAGGCATAGCACTTAGCTTCCCATGCCTCTTTGTAGCCTTGCTCATGCTACTAGGCTGGAACAACTTGGTGATCCCAGAGTAGCATGCTCATTAACATTTGGGGTCCCTAGAGCAGCATGTCCTGCTAATCCCTTTTGACTTTGCATTTATCTATGCAATGCTCTGCACCTGCACTGCATAGTGATCAAAACCTGCGTAGAATGATTTGTCTTTAATTTTTAAAAAAGGCAAAATACTCTTTACTTCCCGAACCTGGTGATAGGTACATAATTTCAAAGGACCTTCCCAACTACACCTTCAAGATCTATGGATGTGTCAGTCATGTGCAGATGGAGTAACTGCATTTAGCTGCCTGTTGCACATGCATTTACCCAGTGCCTACATGCAAACATACACTCATCTGTAAAAGAGGGTCTTTGCAAACACAAACAGATGCAACTGCATGTTTTGTAGGTGAATTTTTAGAGGGCTTTCTAAATGTAGGACCCTAAATAAAGTAACATTAAGCACATGGTGTGCAACAACAGGAGAGCAACCCCATTGGTGAAAATTGTATTTTTTTCAATTGGAAACTCACAAATGGGTCACTTTGCTACTTCTCATTAGAAAATTCAGTAGGGCTCCTTCCTTCGAACTCTTGCTGCCAGGAATGGTCAATTACAGAAAGCACTATGAGCTTGATGCAATGTTCATTGAAGTCAATGGGATCCCTTTCATGGATGCCAAAGGAGATTGGATGAGCACCTATGTTGTTAGCATTTGCAAAATCCGGTCTTTAGCTTTTAATTAAAAATCTTTTTGTCAGACCACAGTGAGATTATGATGCAGTCAGAAATATGGATGATGTGCTCTGGCTATCTGTCTTGCTGAGAGACTGAAAAGCCTGCTTTCCAAAGCTAGTCAAATATGCTATATTAGCATAGGCTGTTGTGGGATTGGTAGTCCATTGGCTCCCCTTGTATGAAATTCTGTAACACGGGCACAATAAAGGTTAGTTTAATTCCAGAAACAAAAACTTTGTAATTTAAATGCCTAAATTACAAAACTCAAGCACTTTAAAAACAAGGCAATAAATACTTAAGGGCATCATAAATCTTGCACAACCCACAGCCATAAACACAGTCTTATTAAGCAAAAAGAAACGTTTTTAACATAGGTTGTGATATATATATATATATATTAGTTGTTTTTCATGAAATATGTATTCCTTATTCTTGATAAGAATTACTTACTATGTGGGCAGTGTAAGATTTATGATGCCTTTAGCTATTCATTTCCTTGTTTGAGCCGCTGGATTTTGTAAGTGATGACATCCATAGCGAAGCTGTTTGTCATTCAGCAGCTTACTTGGTTTTTGGTTCTAGACACAGCTCGTAAAGTTTTAAATAAATCGAATGGGACATGTCAGCAGATTATGACACTATAAAGGAGTGAGTAATACTGGCCAACCTAGTAGTGGCTCCTGCAGAATCCTGACAAGATACACATGTCCACATAGCTAAGTTAACCACCCATGCTCACAGATCACAGCCTCAACTTCACACTACAAAGGAAGTAAAAATCATTCAAAGTCTTGGGAAATTAAGTGTCAGACTCAAACTACAACATACATGGCTTAATTTCACAGCCAATGCCCAGCCCAGTACTGCTTCTCCATAATTAAGATGCAGAAGAATCCCATTCTGTGAAAATGTCACTGAAATCCCATAGTATATCACAGGCCAGACCTTAATATGCTACACATATTTTCTGAGGTTTTTTTTAAACCTTGTAAAAGAATTGAATAAAGCTGAAGTAAAATCTGAAACAAAGAGTCAGAGTCAAAATGTTTTGACTTTTTTTGGAATTTTGGATTTTTTGACCAAAACAATTTGACACATATGATGAAATATTTTGGTTGACCCAAAATCTGCATTTTTGGCACACAAAAAAGGTTGCATCTGAAACGTTTTGCCCAGCTGTACTTTGGATGGCAGAGACCTGGCAAACTGGATCATTTGAGTGGACTGTAACAATAAATGGCGGAGAGGAGGCCACTAAGGTGGATCTTGTTGGACTGTTACTTCACAGCCAAGCCCTGGGGGTATTTGAAGATGGTGGGTCCCTTTGTGAGTTTCACACAGAAGCAAGGACACATCCTTTTCAGAGGGGAGGGCAGTGTGGTGAATCCATAGGGAGTGAATCTGTGGCTGCTCTGTTCCTACCACTCAGGAGGCTCAGAGGGAAAGGAAAGCTGTGTGGCAGTTGGGGGCCACAGGAGTAGAGTGTGTGGGGCTGTAGTGAGGCGGCTGCCTCACTCCCTGACAGTGTGGGCTGCCCTTATATAAAGCCATGGTATGCCCACATCTTGAATACTGCATACAGATGTGGTCTCCTCATCTCAAAAGAGATATACTGGCATTAGAAAAGGTTCAGAGAAGGGCAACTAAAAATGATTAGGGGTTTGGAATGGGTCCCATATGAGGAGAGATTAAAGAAGCTAGGACTTTTCAGCTTAGAAAAGAGGAGACTAAGGGTAATATGAGAGAGGTGTATATAAAATCATGAGTGATGTGGAGAAAGTGAATAAGGAAAAAGTTATTTACTTGTTCCCATAATATAAGAACTAGGGGCCACCAAATGAAATTAATGGGCAGCAGGTTTAAAACAAATAAAAGGAAGTTCTTCTTCACACAGCGCACAGTCAACTTGTAGAACTCCTTGCCTGAGGAGGTTGTGAAGGCTAGCACTATAACAGGGTTTAAAAGAGAACTAGATACATTAATGGAGATTAAGTCCATTAATGGCTATTAGCCAGGATGGGTAAGGAATGGTGTCCCTAGCCTCTGTTTATCAGAGGGTGGTGGTGGACAGCATGAGAGAGATCACTTGATCATTATCTGTTAGGTTCACTCCCTCTGGGGCACGTAGGATTGGCCTCTGTTGGTAGACAAGATACTGGGCTGCACGGACCTTTGGTCTGACCCGGTACGGCCATTCTTATGTTCTTACATAGAAGTCTGTGGCCCCTAGACTTCTTAGACTACACATGTGTGGCCTCTACTTCTGCATTCATATCACACACACCCCACACTTCTGCATTCAAATCACCTTGAGATCAGGCTTCTAGGTGCTGTGCTGTTGAGATTGGGAATTCTCAATATGTGAGATGATCAAGCCTGTTCACTATAGTTATTTATAATCTCTGATGAAATCATTAGATATTTTTGGGACTTCCTGACAGAAAATTCAATTTCTATTTGCTCTCTAATGTACTTGGGACTCGGATGTATGAATAAGATCTGTCATCAGCTTTTTGACTGTATATATGACATTTGGAACACACCACTGCAGAATCACATCCACTAGCAAGAGGATCAACAAACTCAGTGTACAGAACAAGTTTCCAAAGTTTCAGCAGCATTACACAACTAGGATATGGTCATCTATAAAGATGAATTGGAGACAGGCTCAGCTCATTTATTTTAAAAAGGAGTTAAGGAAATTCTAACTGTAACCCTTCTGCCAGGCCAAGTTGATAGCAGCAAGGGCCGGGTTCAGTACATAGGGGTCCCTTCCCAACAGCGTGACACAGAACCAGCTCGAGCCCCCACCCAGTGACCTGGGAAAATCTTACACAAACCCCTAGGCGCCTCGAAGAGGCAATATTTCCCCTCTCGCAAGCACAGAGCCTCGGTGTAGCAGAAAATGTTTAATAACATGAGGTAAACAACATAGCATTAAATTGGGAAAACACCACAACTAGAGTTCATAGACCAAACCATGAGCGAAGACCCACCCCAGCAAATTGGGCCGTGTCCTCTCCCGTTGGTTCTTGAAACCAGCGACCCAAGAATCACCAAAGTCCCAAAAGTCCACCAATCCCAAAGTCTCTTGGGTCTAGCAACCCAAGAATCACAAAAGTCCCAAAAGTCCGACAACCCCCCAAAGTCTCTGTCCCTGATCAGTGCAGCCCCAGAGTTCAAAGGGGGTGGGGTGAGCAGGGTGTTACGTGATCCGAGGCCAACCGGCTGCTTCTCCGTGGGGTTCCACCGCAGCCTTCACCACGAACTGCTCCACTCCACCCGCAGTCCCACTCCTGCCGTCCCATGAACTGCTCTGGCAGCTGCTCCGCTCACCGACCTGTGAGCCGCGCCGCGCCACTCACCGACCTGTGAGCCGCGCCGCTCCGCTCCAGCCGTCCCTTGGGCCGCTCCCACAAGGCTCTGCTCTGCTAGCTGCTCCTCCAGCCGCGCCGCTCACTGACCTGTGAGCCGCTCTGCTCCGCTCACCCCCCCTAAGCAAAGTTAGCTTAGCAATATAGCTTCAGGCTCCCCCACTAGTTAACACAGCCTCAGTGATCTCAGCTCTTAAATAGCTTTAGCTCTTTTGTGATGTCAGCTCTTAGTGATTTCAGCTAGTAGTAGGGGAGCCCCAGTGCTGGTGCACTATTGGCCCAAAGTGAACTCAGCTCAGCTCAGCAGTCTGTAACTAGACTCCTAAGGGAATCAAAGTTAGCTCTGACATTCAACAGTGGAGAGAGGAGAAGATGCAATTGGTGTTTCAGGCCCACAAAAGGGACCCACACCACCAGGTACCAATACCTGCCCCCAACCTCTCTCAATTCACTGGGTTTTGTAACCCATGCCCCTTGACAAGCAAATGCTACTTAGGTAATGGTGAATGACTCACTCAGTCCTTCTGTCATACAACAGTTCCACTGGCCTTGATTCACAGAATCAGGGTAACAAAACTTTATTCTTCCTGCCCCAATAACAGAGAAACTGGGGATCCCACACCAGCCAAAGTAACCACTTTGAGTTGCTGTTGTTTCATGCCAGGCGAGTGGGTGTGCCTATGCAAACAAGATCAGCCCCTGGAGTTCTTTTCCACACTTGCCATAATTCACCACCAGATGTCAGGGTAGAGCTCATCCTGATTCTGCTTACATAACTAACACTGCTGCCTGTGGACAATCTTGACTATGGGTGTGGGGGGCTACATTCACTTTCTGGAAAATGTTGCTGCCTAATCTCTATTTTTCTAGCATTTATGTGAACTAATTTTAAATAAATAGATCAATCTTGAAGAATATTTATTGACCTGATAGGACTTTGCTAAAATCTGTGGCTTAAGGGGCAAGACCCAATGGATCTTTGACTAACATGGTCTTTCTCCATATCAAGATTACAGCCATTTCCCTCTGGTCAGGGTCACACATTGGCCAGCTCACGCACCACCAGGAGCAATAGTTCTTAAATACAGATCAGTGTCTGTTATCTCCATGAGTTAAAATCACAGGCATGTTGTCCATGACTCAGTCTCCCAGACGTGAGTATTCACTTGTTACCATTTCCTGGAAAGTTTGTCTATAAATCAGTTGCCTTACTCACATTGCAGCTTGGGGCATTGGAGATCCAGTCCATCTTTTTCCTTGGCGATTTGGATTTTCTCTTCAGTGGAATTCTTTCCACAACTCCTTTTCTCCAGACCGTCCTCGAGTTGGATTTTAAGGCACCTTGATGTGCACATAACAGGGAGCAATGCTGAGATGAATGTGGATGGTGCCTGAAGAAACAGCAGTCCCATGATGGGACCACGGGCAGCCACCACTGAGTATCTGCCCAGCCCCCAGAGATGTGAAGTCATAGAAAATGTTCCCTCTGAACAGATATTAAATATCAACATCCACAGTACCCCCAGTGCCTCCCTAAGGAGCTAGAACCATTCCACAGGAGAGCAAAGTATTAGTACAAGAGCTAACTCTACTCTGTAATGTGATGGCTTCGGAGGAATTGTAGGAGTGTAACCAAGGACAGAATTTGGCCCAGTGACATACAGCTGAGCAGCTGCTCTATATCCTCAGTCATCCACTGCTTCTCAGTTACATACTCCAAGAAGCAATGTAAGTAGGAGCCAGGAAAGAAGGATCCGTCTTTATCAACTGCATTTGAATGTTCTTATTTTTAAGAATTGCTGGAGAGATTTAATGGAGACCTAATGACTACTCAGGAGGGAAGATGGTTGAAGTACAGCAATTTGCCTTTGCCATCCTGCCTCATAAGGGCTCTGAAATGTGCACCAAAGGGCTATTAAAGACCATACCTAGATAGTGTTTAGATCCCTACATGTGAAAGCCTTTCACAAAAGGAGGCTAAGTTTAATAATCACCATTTTCTACTACGGAAACTATTTCAAGGAAGCCCAGTCCTTCTCCAGTTCACACCATATAAGAGTGAAAGACCTGGGAAAACAATTCAGTTCAGCTTAAACTTGATCTAACAGACAAAGTAAAGTGAAAAAGGCCACTCAAACAAAATTAAGAGTGTACACGCAAGGGTTTGCACTGGTTTAACTAAACTGGTTTAAATGAACTTTAGTTAAGCTGGTGCAACGCTCCACATAGACAAGGCCAACCTCTATGGCTGTGCAGCTAACTGTGCAATATACATTGTTTCCTTGCACAGGATCTCTCCATGGAGAGAGGGAATGAATAATCTAGAGACAGGAATGATAGAACCATCCAAAGCACAGGCCTACATATCAGCAGCCTTGATGTTAATAAGGAGGCGGCAGTGGCAAAGAGTAGATGATGGAGCTCATTGTGTAATCCTGAACCTGGGAAACAAAACACCACCAGTTATACCAAGGCCATATTGACTGTGCCTTTAAACTCTACAGTCACCACTTGCAAACCTAGGTGTCTAAAGTTAGGCTCTTAAATCCATATTTAGGCATCTGAATTAAACTGCCTGATTGCCAAAGGCTCCCAGTTCCCACTGAAGACAGTGACAGTGACAGAGGTAGAGGCTCAGCATCTTGAAAAATCAAGCTGTTTACTTAGTTTCTTAGATGTAGATTTGGGTGTCTGACTTTCAGTACCCAAGTTTAAAAATATTGACCAACACCCTGCATTTCCCTAATCCTCCGTGTGGCTCTGCCTGGTCGGAAGGGAATTAGCAACATGGACCTCTAATTCTGAGTATTTCAGGCTGCATGCACATCAATTGACCTTTAACACAATGGAGAATGCAAGGCTCTTCATAGTGTAATGGAGAGATTTAGGTTAGATAATAGGGAAAACTTCCTAACTCTAAAGATAGTTAAGCACTTGAACAGGTTACCAAAGGTGGTGGTAGAATCTCAATTATTTGGAAAATGTTAACAGATTAGACACGTACCTGTTCTTCTTAGAGTGATTACTCCTGTGTATTCCACAGTAGGTGTGCGTGCTCGCCATGTGCACTGGTGCCAGAAGTTTTTCACTTAGCAGTACCCGTACTGGGGGAGCACCGCAGCGACCCCTGGAGTGGCGCCTGTATATCACGCTATAAGGGGAGCCACAGGCTCCCCCCACCCTCAGTTCCTTCTTGCCGCCAGTGAAGGTAGTCGGAACTTTTGTGCTCCAGCTCTACTGCAGCCCTTCTTCTCGACCTTAGTGGTACCGTTCCAGATTGTTCTTCAGTTGTTAGAGTGGGCTTGGGGCATGCCCCGTGCCCCAGGCTTCAAGTCGTGCGACTCCTGTCGCTGTTCTATACCCAAGAGCAACCCTCACGCTGAGTGTCTTCGCTGTCTGGGCGAGGCTCACATCAGCGACCGTTGCAAGATCTGCAGGTCATTCAAGCCAAGAACCAAGAAGGAGAGAGACCTCAGACTTCAAGCTCTCCTGATGGAGTCGGTGCTGACTCAGACACCGGTGCGCAGATCGGATTCGGCGCCATCCGTCACGTCGTTGGTACGTAGCAAGGCCCCTTCAACCAGTCGGCACCGCTCTCCCTCCAAAAAGCAAGGGAAGGGCTTGGCCTCACAACACCGCCGCGATAAGGACAAGGGGGAGGCTGGTCCCGCGCTGGTCCCTCGATCCCCCCCCCGGGCTCAAAGGCTCCAACTTGTGTGGAGCGGAGCAGCCTGGTACCGTCGACCCAGGCATCCCCGCCGGTATGGATGCCGTCATCGCCGGAGGCAGTGCACACTGCGAAGGACATTATGTCTCTGCCCGTCCCAAGCTCGCAAACGGGTATGAGTCCTAGGTCATGAGGCAAGCCCCCTTTGGGTGCCCACCCAGGATGGGTGCAAGGATGTTTCACGCCCTAGGCGAAACTTCCACCTTGTGCCCCCCACCCCGAGCCCTGTGGCAGCTCTCTGCCCCCCCCCCCCCCCCTAAGGTTACCCCCCCCCCGCGGCAGCTCCCCCCGGCCCGCCATCGCCGGTCCATTTCTCCCGCCTCCCAGGCTTGCGGTGCCAATCAGTTGTTTGGCGCCGCAAGCCTGGGAAGGAGAGAAGCAGAGCGAGGCGGCATGCTCAGGGGAGGAGGCGGAGCAGAGGTGAGCTGGGGCGGGGAGTTCCCCTGCATGCCGCCCCCCGACCCTTACTTGCTGCAGGCGGCCCTCCCCACGCTCCCCTGCCCCAGCTCCCTCCGCCTAAATGCTGCTGCTGACTGGGGCGGCCGAAGATCCGGTCGCCGCCAAAGGACCCAAAATGCCGCCCCCCAAATGCTAGCGCCCTAGGCGACCGCCTAGGTCGTCTAATGGGTTGCACCAACCCTTTGTCCACCAGACCTCTCAGAGCAGCCGCAGTTACTGCTGCAAAGAGTGCTCCCTGCACCGCTCGGCGCGCAGCAACCGCTCTTCTGACAGCTCCCAGCCACCCTCGACGCCAGCCAGACCGTCCAGGCCGCTGTCGGGACGGGAGTCACGGGGATCCTCTACGTCGCCTGCCAGTGAGCGGAGGCACCGGGAACGTGGGTACTGGAGCCAATCTCGACGGGACAGACGTCGGTGCTCCTGTTCCAGCTCCCGCTCATCTAGACATCATGCCAGAGGCTCCCCTCAGGGTACCTTGGCGTCATGGCACCGGGCTTCACATCGCCGTTACGTGTACTGAAGCAGTTCGGTGCGTGGGTACCTTTCGTCATCGAGATCCCGGTCCCGAGGGAGACGACGCCACAGACATCGCTCCTACCGCTCTCGCACACCGAGCATTCTTTGGCAACCTCGGCCTTGGCACCCATCCCCCCAACCTTGGCACGCACCGTTCCACCGGGGCACATATTGCCATCCCACGCTCAGCCGAACCAATGGCAAGGGACCTTGTGGCAAGGACAGTGGTGCCAGTGGGCACCGTGGCCGTCGGTGCCAGCCCAACGGAGGCCCGTTCGGTCACCAGAGTGTCCCGGGCTCCATCGGCCTCCTCTGGCTGCCCAGAGGACAAGTCGGCAGGTCACGAGTCGGCAGACCCGCGCCAGGACTCTGACCTTGGTCTCGATGCCCCAGCACTGACCGAGGCACCCAGCTCCATACGGGCCCTGTCTCCAGTACTGGATGACACCATAGCAGTGCCTCTGCCTTCGGTCCCGCAGGAGGACTTCAAGGCGCACCAGAACCTGCTAAAGCGGGTGGCTTCCAACTTCCAGCTGCAGGCCGAGGAGATGGAGGGTCCGTCTGATTCCCTCTTTAACGTTCTGTCTCCCTTGGCGTCGGGCCGTGTGGCCCTGCCTCTGCACCAGGGTATTGCCAACATCTCAAACTCCCTGTGGCAAACTCCTGCCTCCTTGGCCCCAATCTCAAAAAAGGCCGAGAGGAAATACCTTGTGACGGCGAAGGACCATGAATACCTGTATTCCCACCCGGGACCCAACTCGCTCATTGTGGAATCTGTAAACCACAGAGAGCATCAGGGCCAGCCCGTGCCCACCCCCAAAAACAAAGATGCCAGGAAACTGGACTCCTTTGGCAGAAAATTGTATTCATCAGCTAGCTTCCAGCTTTGCATAGCTAACCACCAGGCCTTACTGAGCAGATACGACTCCAACCTGTGGGAGTCCCTGCCTAAATTTGAGCCCCTCCTCCCAGACCGGGACAGGAAGGACTTCAAGGCTCTGAAAGAAGAGGGGTCGGTGGCGGCTAAAGCGGCCCTGCAAGTGGCATCCAATGCTGCTGACACGGCGGTCTGCTCGATGGCTTCCACGATCACCATGTGCAGGGCTGTCGACGGAAGCGAAATCACTGATGCAGGACCTCCCGTTCGATGGCAAGGCGCTCTTTGCAGACCAGGCAGACATCAGGCTGCAAGGGATGAAAGATTCCTGCACTACCTTGCAGACCTTGGGCCTCTGTCCCTCCGGCTAAGAATAAGGCCAAATCGCTTCCGGCAGCTCAGCCTGCAAGGAGCAGATATGAGCCCCCGTACAAAAGGCCCAGAGACCAGAAGCGTCGGTCTCAGCGGCAGTCCCGCTCTGCCCCGCGGCCTGGTCCCTCTAAGGGCAAGAGGCAGGGAAAGAGGCATTTTTGACTCTCTGCAGGGGGGCACCAGGCCTGTTGCCAGGGAGACCCCCCCCCCCGATTAATAAAGTTTGTGTTCTGCAACCGATTGTTTGCCTTCCTCAGGGCGTGGTCCCACATAATTTAAGACCAATGGGTCCTCAGTACCATTTCCAAGGACTATGTGTTGCAGTTCACCTCACCCCCGCCAAATCACCTGCCCTCCATGATGGCCCCAGGGAACCCGGACCATGTCCGCCTCCTGCGTCAGGAGGGGATCAGCTGCTCCACCTAGGGGCAGTGGATAGGGTACCAGTTCAGTTCCAGGGCAAAGGGCTCTACTCCCAATACTTCCTGATCCCGAAGGTGAAAGGGGGTCTCAGGCCTATTCTGGACCTGCGCAACCTGAACAGGTTCCTAACCCGTTCCAAGTTCCACATGGTGTCCCTGACCTCTATTATCCCCTCCCTGGATCCGGGGGACTGGTATGCGGCCCTGGATCTCCAGGACGCGTACTTTTACATCCATATTTTCGAGGGGCACAGACGCTTCCTCCGATTCATGGTAGGGATGGACCACTACCAATTTGCAGTCCTCCCCTTTGGCCTATCCACGGCTCCCAGGGTTTTCATGAAATGTATGTCTGTGGTGGCGGCCTACCTCAGGCAGGAGGGCATACAAATCTTCCCTTACCTGGATGACTGGCTCCTCAAGGGGGAGTCTCGTTTCGAAGTGGAGTCCCATATGGAACTGCTCCTCTCGACATGTGCTGATTTAGGCCTGGTCGTGAACGAGACCAAATCAATATTAGTGCCCATTCAGTGCATAGAGTTCATTGGGGCCCTGCTGGACTCCTACAGGGCCACAGCCTCTCTCCCCCTGGACAGGTTTGAGACCTTAAGGGATCTCATCGCCTCAGTTACGGCCATCCCGGTGACCACGGCGAGGGCGTGTCTTGGGATTCTGGGACACATGGCGGCATGCACTTACGTGGTCCATCATGCCAGGCTCCGTATGAGGCCCCTCCAGGTATGGCTGGTCTCCCAGTTCTCCCAAGCTCGGGACGGTCTGGACAAGGTTTTCACAGTCCCGTCCCCGATACTGGCTTCCCTCCTATGGTGGTCCTGCCCAAGCAATATGCTGCAAGGGGTTCCCTTCAGGGAGGCCAACCCATCCATAGACCTGATGTCCGATGCTTCAGACCTCAGCTGGGGAGCCCACATGGGGGACTTGCAAACCCAAGGAACGTGGTCGGCCCCGGACTTGCCCCTTCACATAAACTTCAAGGAGCTCAGGGCGGTACGGCTGGCGTGCGTGGCTTTCCTCACGCACCTCCGAGGCAACATGGTCAGAATCCTCACGGACAACACTGCTGCCATGTACTATATCAACAGGCAAGGCGGGACTCGCTCCCTAGCCCTCTGCCGGGAAGCCCTGAACCTATGGGAGTTCTGTATAGCCCACAATATCTCCCTGAGGGCGGCTCACCTCCTGGGCGCCCACAATAAGCAAGCGGAACGCCTCAGCAGGGTCTTTTTCCCCCAGTACGAGTGGTCGCTCCACTCGGAGGTTGCTCACCAGCTCTTCCAAGAGTGGGGAGCTCCCCAGATCGACCTGTTTGCAATCCATCAGAACCAGTGTTGCCCCAGGTTCTGCTCCAGGGGAGGGGTGGGGGAAGGTGCAATCGCCAATGCGTTCCTCCTGAGCTGGTCAGGCTAGCTCCTTTAAGCCTTTCCCCTATTCCCCCTCATCGCCAAGGTCCTTCAGAAGGTGAAAGCGGACAAGGCAAAAGTCACTCTCATAGCCCCGGCGTGGGCCCGCCAGCACTGGTACAGGCCCCTCCTATGCCTCTTAGCGGCCCCCTTGAGGGCGCTACCCCTCCGCCCGGACCGCCTCTCCTGGGATGGAGGGGGTGCCTCCTCCATCCCAATCTGGCCACGCTTCACCTGACAGTGTGGCTGCTCCATGGCTGAATGAGGAGGAGAATAGGTGTTTGGAGCAGGTAAGGCGAGTCCTCCTGGAAAGCAGGAAACCGTCCACGTATTGGACGTACGTGGCGAAGTGGTCCAGGTTCGCCAGGTGGGCGAGTGAGCGGAGAATGTCCCCCTTTGCCGCACCTCTCCAGTTTATCCTGGACTGCCTCTTATCCCTTAGGGCTCACGGACTGGCACCTGCCTCTGCCAGGATGCACCTGGCGGCCATATCGGCCTTTCACCCGCGGTGCAAGGCCACTCGGTCTTCTCCCACTTGATGACCTCCTGTTTCCTGAAGGGCCTTGACTGTTCGTTCCCATATGCTAGGTACCCCGTGCCACAATGGGACCTCAACCTGATCTTGTCCCGTCTCACGGGACCCCCCTTTGAACCCCTGGCCACGTGTTCCTGGTCACACCTCTTGTGGAAGGTGGCCTTCCTTGTGGCGAGCACGTTGGCCCGACGTGTCTCAGAGCTCAGGCCTTAACCTCAGTACCCCCTATATGGTTTTCCATAGGGATAAAGTCCAGTTCCGCCCACACCCGACGTTCCTCCCGAAGGTGGTCTCTGCCTTCCATATGGAGCAGAGCATCTTCCTCCCCATGCGCTATCCTAAGCCCCACTCCTCTAACAAACGCTGCCTACACACGCTTGATGTGCTTGGGGCATTGGCTTTTTATCTGGATCGGACTAAGCCATTCCACAAATCCTCTCAACTCTTTATTGCCTCAGCCAAGCGGGCAAAGGGGCAGCCCATCTCCACCCAGCGGCTTTCCCACTGGATCACCTCGTGCATACGCACGTGTTATGATTTGGCAGGGATTCCCCCGCCACCGATTGTCCAGGCACACTCTACAAGGGCTCAAGCCTCATCAGCTGCCTACGTCGCCCATGTCCCCATCCAGGACATTTGTAGGGCAGCCACTTGGGCCTCAGTTCACACATTTACTTCACATTACGTGATCGCCTCCCAGTCTAAGGATGACACCAGGTGTGGCAGGGCAGTACTTTGTCCCAAACCATCGTGAACTCCTACCCATCTCCAACAGATATTGCTTGGAATCACCTACTGTGGAATACACAGGAGCAATCACTCGAAGAAAAAAGGACAGTTACCTGTTCCGTAACTGGTGTTCTTCGAGATGTGTTGCTCCTGTCTATTCCACACCCCGTCCTCCTTCCCCTCTGTCGGAATTGTCCGGCAAGAAGGAACCGAGGGTGGGGGGAGCCTGTGGGTCCCCTTATAGTGCGATATACAGGTGCCACTCCAAGGGTTGCCGTGGTGCTCCCCCAGTACAGGTATTGCTAAGGGAAAAACTTCCGGCGCCGGTGCACGTGGCGAGCACGCACACCTACTGTAGAATAGATAGGAGCAACACATCTCGAATGCCAGTTACAGAACAGGTAACTGTCCTTTAGGGATAGTCTAGGTTTACTTGGTCCTGTCTCAGTGCAGGTGGATGGATTTGATGACCTCTTGAGATCGCTTTCAACCCTATATTTTTACAATTCCCCATTGAGGTGGCACAATAAGCAACTGAGGGCTCTTAATACTGTACTGATGCTCCCCATTATTTTAGAGACATACGTAAATGTTCTCCTTATTTCTGTGACTATATCAAAAAGAAAATTCTAATTTGCTAGCCTACTGCTTGGTGTTATACCCTTGGAAATACCTGTTGTGTCTACACTGCCCTGCAGTTTGGACTGTGAGGGCGTGAACAGCTTTGTGCACAAAGTGCTGTGCTGTAACTCCCCTGTGTGGATGCTGCAGGTGTGAACTTAAAGGTCCTGAGTTTGCACTAGTGTACACACCAAGCTAGCTGGGCCTTAGGTCCTGGTGCACAGCAGTGTATGGGTACTGCACAGCTGCTTACTACCCCGACCTTGGGAGCAGGTGGCAGGGGCGTGTGCAAAGCCTGAGCTCCACTTCCTGGAGCAGAACCAGGACGGGACACTGAACAGAATCACCCTCTCTCTAAAAAACAGATGGGCCCTCGTTTGCTGCCAGCACTTGTGCTGGTTGGTAGGATCTGGCTGGGTTGCTTCATGCAGCTTCTCTCTATCAGGAAAAAGCAACAGAGGGTCCTGTGGCACCTTTGAGACTAACAGAAGTATTGGGAGCATAAGCTTTCATGGGTAAGAACCTCACTTCTTCAGATGCAAGTAATGGAAATCTCCAGAGGCAGGTATAAATCAGAGTGGAGATAACGAGGTTAGTTCAATCAGGGAGGGTGAGGTGCTCTGCTAGCAGTTGAGGTGTGAACACCAAGGGAGGAGAAACTGCTTCTGTAGTTGGATAGCCATTCACAGTCTTTGTTTAATCCTGATCTGATGGTGTCAAATTTGCAAATGAACTGGAGCTCAGCAGTTTCTCTTTGGAGTCTGGTCCTGAAGCTTTTTTGCTGTAAGATGGCTACCTTTACATCTGCTATTGTGTGGCCAGGGAGGTTGAAGTGTTCTCCTACAGGTTTTTGTATATTGCCATTCCTGATATGTGACTTGCCCATGTGACTCCAGAACTCCATCTTGGAGCTGGACTTTGCATAGGAGAGAGGAGGGGGTCTCCACCTGCAAGAGAAAGTCTATTTAACCCCCTGGGAGACCCCTCCATTTTGTCTTCAGCTGGCTAAAGGGATAGCCTCTCCACCCCCAAGAATACCTGAAAGAGACTGGAACAAAGGACAGTAACTACAGGGAGTGTGAGTGATTGCTGGACCCAGACTAGAAGGAGACTAGTCTGTAAAAAGGAGCATTCTGGAACTCGGGAGGTTTTTATCTGTACCCAGTTGTATTACTGTATTAGACTCAAACATGCATGTTTTATTTTATTTTACTTGGTAATTCACTCTGTTCTGTCTGTTACTACTTGAAACCACTTAAATCCTACTTTCTGTATTTAATAAAATCACTTTTTCCTTATTAATTAACCCAGAGTATGTATTGATACCTGGGGGGGGGGGGCGGCAAACAGCTGTGCATATCTCTCTATCAGTGTTATAGAGGGCAAACAATTTCTGAGTTTACCCTGTATAAGCAAGGGTGTGGAGAGGGGTCGAGGCAGGCAGGGACAGGGAGTGGGGTGGTTAGATGGGTCGGGGGTTCTCGGGGAGCAGGGGTGTGGAGAGGGGTCAAGGAGGCAGGGAGCAGAGGGGGTTGGATGGGTCAGGAGTTCTGGGGGTCCTGTCAGGGAGCAAGGAGCAGTTGGATAGGGCATGGGAGTCCCGGGGGTCTATTCGGGGGGTAGGGGTGTGAATATGGGGTGGGGGTGTGGATAAGGGTCAGGGCAGTCAGGGGACAGGTACGGTCCTAGGGGGGCAGTTAGGGTGGGGGGTTCTCAGGAGTGGAGAGTCAGGGGACAAGAAGCAGGGAGGCTAGATGGCAGTGGGATCCTAGGGGGCAGTTAGTGGCAGGGGTCCCAGGATGGCTCAGTCAGGGGACAAGGAGTGGGGGGGTTGGGCATTCTGAGCGGGGCAGTCAGGGGGTGGGAAGTGGGAGGGAGTGGATGGGGGCGGAGCAGGGCGGGGGCGGGGCTAGAGCGGGGCTCCCCCCC
>NC_048306.1:60738749-60739997 GCF_013100865.1 Trachemys scripta elegans | reverse complement strand
CCCCCCCATCCTCTTTTTTGATTGTGGAAATATGGTAACCCTAGCAGACAGGCCCCAGGGTGTGGGGGGGATGAGCTCCCTATAGAGCAGCAGCAGCCCTGAGAGAGCAGGTAGCATCTCTGTGAGGTCGACTCCCGCTGTGGCCGGGGGTCGCTGCCTTTTGGAGCGCCGGGCAAGGAGGATGGGGAGGGCCTGGCTCCCGGCTCGGCCGGAGATTGGCTGAGGTGAACAGGCTCGAGCTGCGTGCCCCAGCCACAGCCGCCCCCGCTCCACTCCCTGCAGAAGGGTGACAAGACACCCTACCATGCCACCCTTCCTTCTGCGCTGCTGCTGACGGCAGCACTGCCTTCAGAGCTGGGTGCCCGGCCAGTAGCCGCCGCTCTCCGACTGCCCAGGCCTCCCCACACACATGGGTCCCACGGGCATGGACAGCCCCCTGACCACGGAGCCTTCCTGGACCATTGCACCCTGGGCAGTTGCCCACTCCCAAATCCAGCCCTGCTCATTGACTTTCAATGGGCTCTGTGCTCCTAAGTAACTCGTGACCTTTGGAAAATCCCTCCCCCCATTTTTGCTTGTTGCTATGTGACTGTCCTACTGCGGCCAGCAAGCAACAGCCCTTACAGGAGACAGCCCCTGGATCTGTGACCTCTTCACCGAAGCACATGGCCAGGCAAAGCTGGGGGCAGAGCCCTGATTCTCAGGCTGAGGAGCGGCTCCGTCTGCTGTGGGAGTGGAATACACCCCGTGTCTGCCCCACAGGCTCTCTCTGGGTATTGTATCGACAGCAGGTAGCCCATAGTCTCCTCTCCCAGCATCCCAGTCTCTCCTCCCCAAAACGTGAGAAAGGACTGGTGGCCCAAGGAGTTACTTTTGGTGCAGTTGGCAGCAACGGGCCCATCCCAACAATAGGGTTACCATATTTCAGCAAGAAAAAAAGAGGACGGGAGGAGCCCCGCCCTAGCCCCGCCCCTGCCCCTCCCACTTCCCGCCCCCCCAGAACCCCCAACCCTCCCCCCGTTCCTTGTCCCCTGACTGCCCCCTCCTGGGACCCCTGCCCCTAACTGCCCCCCAGGACTCCACTCCCTATCTAAGCCTCCCTGCCTCTTGTCCCCTGACTGCCCCAACCCTTATCCACCCCCCCCCCCCCAGACAGACCCCTGGGACTCCCACGCCCCATCCAACCACTCCCCACCCCCTGACAGCCCCCCCCCCAGAACTAGCCTCCGAAGAAGATCGGAGGCTAAA
>NC_048306.1:60676849-60736421 GCF_013100865.1 Trachemys scripta elegans | reverse complement strand
GGGCTGAGACCCATCTCCTGGAAAGGGCCAGCTGGCTTGTGTCACATGCCATCCATCTGATATTGTTTCCATGTGCAAATGTCCATTTACATCCACAAGTGTTTGTTTTGGAAAAGCAAATGGATACATGTTTAGTGGCTCTTTTTAAAAAAAAAATCTGTCCTTGATTGTCACAGTTCAAGAAACCTGTAACAGCTTGTGCCAAATCAGAAAAGGTAGGAACTTCACCAGCTATCTCTGAGCTAGCAGGAATCTCACTAAGGGGACATTTGTTCGTTGCCCTGAAGTTAAACTTTTAGGACATAAGCCAACTAATGTGTAATTATAGCTCATCACCCCTCAATAATGGCCTGTTGAAGTGCAGTCTCTAAGCAGTCGACAGGCTCTGAAAGGAGCAAGTGAGAGGCACACAGAAGGATCAGTTTAATACTAAAATCCTGCAAAAGTGAAGCAAATGAGCTCTCTAGCCCACACACAGCCTTCTGGCCATGCCCTACAGCTAAGCCCTTGCCACTGAAAGCCAGAATACCTTATGGAGGATGGGAGAACCCCTCAGATAATAGGGGGAAATAATTGAGAGAGACCAGGGAGTGTCCACCCAAAAATATAATTGAATTTCCTGAGCGAGAATTGTACCAGAAGACTCCAGGGTCCATGCTGGACTTTACCCAAAAGGGATAGTGTTTTTTGTTTGTTTAAATTAAAACTCTAGAACATATGAACAAGATACAGTAATTTTCCACTCCCTTTTCCAGGGACCTCACTTCTGGTTCACCTGTTCCCTGAGTCCATTAGCACTCGGTTCTTAGTTCCTTTCTGCCCTTGTTCCAGGGCTTCACTCTCCAGGCCATCCAACTGATGCAGGGTAGGGGAAAACCAGTCTCATGACTCTTCTACCCCAAACATAGTCCAATGAAATCAGCCCTTTTCAGCCTCTCAGCACTGGTTCTCCAAAGTCAGCCCCTCCACTGATCTCCCAGCCCTCAACTCTTTCCAGCCGCCTGGCACCAGCTCTCCAGCCCAGGAAGGTCAGCAGGGTAATTCCTCCACTGGCTTCCTGACAATTTCTCCCTCTTTCCAGCAAACATCAGAAACCAGGGGCTATGGTAAGAGCCAGAGGCAATGGTCAGAAGTCAAGCTGTATGACAGGAATCAGCTACCAGAGCCAACAGTCAAAGTCAAAGACAGGAACCAGAGAGAAGAGCAGAGGGCCAGAGGTTGAATCACCAGGGTAACAGAGAAAATGGGGTCTCAGGCAGGGACAAGCCTGAGGCAGGGCTGAGTGCAAGGCAGGGGCAGCAGGAACAAGGCAACACAGCCCTAGTCTCAGAGGTGGGAATGAGCACTGAGCAGCCAGCAAGCTGCTGCTGGCTTAAGAGCCTGTCTGCTGACCCTCCCAGTCAATCTGATAGCCTGTTGCAGGCCAGCTGTGCTTGCTAGGTAGCCAGACTAGCTCTGCAGCAGGCCCTGATTCTTGCAGCAAAGGCCTGTCCTGTTCTCTGTAGCTTTCCCCTGAGACCTTCTTTAATCTCCCAGTCTTGTCAGTTGGCACCTGCCAGCCTCTCAACTGCTATCTGAAAATTCAGTTAGAAGTGACTGATGAGTCACTCTGTGACAATCCCTCAGAGAAAGTTCCCCAGGATGAGGTTTTGACCAGAAAACTGAAGTGTGACGGGTTCGGTCACAGAGATCCCATTGGGACTGTCATCTAATGTGCTGAAATAACCTCTGAGCCCATTTTCCCTGCCAGCTTGGGGCTTCCAGAACCCTGTCTCGTTGAGCCAGACATGCTAGCCTGCTGCAACACAGACCCTGAGTCTGGTCCACACTCCCAAAGCTGTAGACATAACTGAAAACAGCTCAGCAGGTTACCTATCTCCAGCTCCCAATGGGATCCAAACCCTAAATAAATCCATTTTACTCTGTATAAAGCATATACAGGTAAAAATCATAAATTGTCCGCCCTCTATAACACTGATAGAGAGAGATGCACAGCTGTTTGCTCTCCCAGGTATTAATAAAATCACTTTTGTTTATTAGAGTATAAAGTAGGATTTAAGTGGTTTCAAGTAATAACAGACAGAACAAAGTAAGTCACCAAGCAAAAACACACAAGTCTAAGCTTAATACATTAAGAAACTGATTACAGGTAATCTCACCCTCATTCTTGATAAGCTTCTTTCACAGACTAGACTTCTTTCTAGTCTGGGCCCAATCTTTTCCCCAGGTACAGTTTTTGTGAGATCCAGCAGACATCTCAGGTGGTAAGCAGCGGTTTTCTCATGACTGGCAGCCCCCTTTGTTCTGCTCCATCCCTGTTTATAGCTTTGGCATAAGGTGGGACTCTTGTCTGTCCTTGTCCCCACCCACGCCTCATCAATGGAAAAGTACAAGGATTAAGATGGATTCCAGTATCATGTGACATGGTCACATGTCCTGTGAGACCCCTAGTCTCCATTCCCCATGGGCTGGCCCACACATACACAGGAAGGCTTTCAAGTAACTAAGGCCATTTACAACTGATTGTTTCTGGAGCACCCTTAATGGCCTCCACTTAATATGTTTACATCAGTGATACAAGTTTATATATGCATCCGAAGAAGTGGGCTGTAGTCCACAAAAGCTTATGCTCTAATAAATTTGTTAGTCTCTAAGGTGCCACAAGTACTCCTGTTCTTCTTTTTACAAGTTTATATCTTATTCTCCTAACTCAAATAGGATGAACACATCTAGTAGATTACACTAAATACCCCTTGTATGGTGTCATTAGAAAGCTTGTAAAGCATTTTCCAGTTATGTCAAATTCATAAGCATATTTCCATAAAGCATATGAAGTGCAATGTCACATGAAGATCAGAGGGTGCCACTGAAGCTCTAGTGGAATATGGGACTCTGTTAGAAAGCTACAGTGGAGCTCCTCTAAGTCTTTTTCCAAGTAATCAGGTTGTTACCACACTTTCTAAACCCATTTAAAATACAAATAGATCATCTAAAAAAGGTTCATACCTTTGCATTAATAAATCAGCAGACCCAAAAAATTGCCTATTAAAAACTAATTTCCTATACAAACAAAAATGTGTTCTTAATTTAAGTAACCAATTATTGTGTCTTACTATAAAACAGGCAAAAAATAACTCAACAGTAATCATACCTTTTTCTAAGGCTGTAGAGAAGACAGTGTTAATGATATTTGCATGGTTAGTTGGAAAAAGTTTCAAGTGTTTTTGTATGCCCTGATGACAGAGAAGAGGATTTAGGATTTTTGACATGGATAATATCAATTGCTGCCCCAGCGTTTATAATAAAATTTTTGTGGCAGCCCATCTACCCCTGCAGATACTGTGGGGTTGGTGGGTTTTTTTTTTGGCATTTTTGCTTAAAGGGGCTATGACTATGGTTAGGGCCAATTGGCATTATGCTGAGTAATTTGTAAAGTATGCAGACAAATAGTTTACGTTTTATTTTTTTTGGAGGCTGTTTACGGAAAAAAGGAAATGGGTTAATGGAGGCCACCAGACGGTTTGAGGGTGCCAGGCCTTGGCCTTTTATTATTAGCTTATTTATTTGAGCTTGGAGTTTTTTGATATTTTATTGTTGAGCCTTAAGTGTTTGCTTAAACAGTATTATAACTGAGTTTTTATTTTTGACTTGGGTTTTTGCAGACATGAATTGTTTTGTGCGGCATTTGAAAAGAAAGGAACACGGTTTTGGGCCCCTATATGGGATTTAAATGCATAACCCTGTTGAGGGGCAGACCCACTTGAAGGTTTAGGGTTACTACGTGGGTTAGGGTTATTTTGCCAACCCTGGTACCTAGGGAATTTAGGAATGCCTTGGCCTAACCCTGGGGTTCCTTAATTTTTACGGTGGGATTAGCTTGTGGTTTTTGAAGAATTGCACTGAAGATAATTTTGGATGTGCAAGGTTAACTTTTTGTAAAACCTTAACATTTTACATTTAAGGCATTTTTGCACTAACGCAGGACATTTTTTAGTTAAGATTTGGTGTAGTCGGATGTTTTACCGGTACACCACGTGATACCAGCATACACCAAGGGGGTGTAGAGGGTTTATGAAATTTTAGGGACCTACTTATGTGGATGATTACCCAAGTGCCAATAAGTGTTTATCCAAAGGGGCTGGATTTTTTTATTTATATGGTGCCAATGTAATATTGGATGGAGGAGTAGGAATTACATATTTTGGATGTTGTGGGGTTTTTTTTGGTAACTTAGAGATTACTACATTACAGGCACTAGCTTTTTATGTTACTTGTGACACTGCATTTTTTAGTTTTTGAACAATTATAGTTTTTAAAGGCACTTTTTTTTTACTATTGGGGCAGACAGTAACAGAGGAGAGGATTTTTTTTTTTTTTTTTGCTTTATTTTTTACATTACTAGTTACCTTTTTTTATGATGACACTTAACTTTGCCTTTTGTGGTGCCTCCCTGGGACTTTTTTTTTTTTTTTTTTATTTGCAGACTGCTGGTAGCTTTTGCACTGATAATTACTTTTTTATTTTTGTGTGTGGCTTTTTAGACTTAATTTTTAATTTTGTTTTTAAAGGTACTGTATTAGCCTGAGCTAATTTTTTTGCCCTACTTTTAATAATTGGCCCTGCAGATTTTTTTTATTTTTGTTGGTTTTACCATGCCAATAGGGATGAACCAATTTTTAACACTTTTTTTTTTAAACTTTTTAAAATTCTTTAACAGCCGACCACAGTTTGATTTATAACCATCCAGTGATTTTAGGCTGGCATTTAAAATTTGCTGGGCTTTTTTGAGTAACTTTAATTATTTTTTTTTTAGCAAACTAAGCTATGAGCAGACATTTAACAGCTTTTTTTTTTTTTACCAGTTTAGCTTTTTTTTTGCTTTATTTTTACATTAACTACACTATTTACAAAACCCCATGAGATGCAATGCTTAGATATTTTTTAGCTGTTTTAAACCTTTATGTTTTTGAATGTATTTTTTTTGGCAATGTTTTTTAGACCCATACTGCTGGTAACTTTAACAGACTTTACTTTTGCCCTTGCTTTACTTACCTTAACATGTAACATAGAACTTATTTGAATTTTAATACTTTACTAGCTTATGTAATAAACTATAATGAACACTTTGCTGCTTTATTTTGTAACTGAAGGCGTTTTTTAAAGAAACAGGAAATAATACCCCAAACCAGTTTTACATATAACATTTAAGTAAATGATAGAGGGCATTTTATTAATTTTGATGGCTTATAGCTGATGTTGTGTGGGGTTGTTTGTTTGTTTGTTTTGGTTTGGTTTGTTTTTTTGGGGGGTTGGGACCTTCCAAACAGCTGGGGATTACTGAGGCAGACAGATTAGAGGTGCAGCCCAGGAGAGTTGTGGGGACTGAAGAACTATACAAGTTTTGAGTTATTGCAGCCTTTTGGCGGCAATTAATACATATATTTATTAACTTTTTTGCCACCACTTACTGTGGGTTATTGGGCCCGAAGCTACTGCTAATATTTTATTGGTACCATTTGTTACAACTTTAACATTTAACAAAGCCCCTTAAATGCGCATATTACTTTTTAAATAACATTACTTTATTTTGCAAGATTAAATTAAATGTATAAGTTAAAACGTTAAGTTAAATCACAATACAGAACGGAAATACTGGGCTTGCTGCCAAGCCGCAGCCACAGGAAATTAGGTTCCTGTGATCTTAAGAATGAGCAAGAGACACAATTTTTAACTTTTTGTAACTAACCATTTACTTATGTCTCAGGTGAGATTCTTAGGGGTCTAAGGATGCCTGGAATCCCTGAAAATTTCAGTCATATACTCCTCGAGACTCCTGGCTGGTTCGCCAGTCTATAGCCTGATTTAGGGTGTACAGATAATATTGATTTGGAGAATATGGAAATTTAATTTATTTATTTTTCTATTTAATTTTAATTTTATAATATTAATACTAATAAATTATTAATAGTGTGGGGTTTAGGCTTGCCAATTTGATTAGAAGATAAAAACTTTTGTTTTGAATTAGGCTTTACAGAATTTACAAAGGACCCTTGGGGGTATGACAGGAAACTTACACTGAGACAGATATAGCCTTAAAGACTTATTACAATTAAGTAAATGGTAAAATACTTAGAGTTATAAAGTTACAATTGCATTACAGCTATTTAAAATATACATATGCTAATATAGTATTATATGCAACAAAGCTTTGGTTAATGTACTTATACCCAGTGATGAGCTGCCAAAATCTTAACAACTGGTTCCCTCCTCACCCCACAAGGTGTTTGTGGTCCGCCCCCAGCCCCCGGGACTCCTGCCCCATCCACCGCCCTTCCCTGTGCCCTGACTGCCCCCCTGCCACCACATCCAACCCTTCCTCTCATTCCTGATGCTCTCCCGGGACCCTTGCCCCATCCAACCACCCCTTCTACCTGTTCCCTGACTGCCCTTGAAACCCCTGCCCCTGCCTGCCTCCCACTCCTCCATCCAACACCCCTGTTCCCCGCCCTCAGAGTGCCCCAACCCCTGCCTGGAGGTGGCTGGTGGCACTACAGCCGTGCCGCTTGGTTGGAGCCGGGCCACACTGCCGCCGCGCAGTGCCTGGAGCACTGAGTCAGGCCAAGCTCACAGCCCCCCCGCTTCCCGCAAATCAGCTGTTCGCGCGGGAAGCCTGGGAGGGCTGAGAAGCAAGCAGCGGCTTCACACTCAGACCCAGGTAGGTGGAGCGGAGGTGAGCTGGGGCGGGGAGCGGTTCCCCTGTGTGCCCCCCCCGGGTTACCTGCTGCGGCGTGGGAGGTCCCCCCGCCCCAGCTCACCTCCTCTCCGTTTCCGCATCCTTGGGCCTGAGCGTGAAGCCACCACACTGCTTCTCCGCCCTCCCAGGTTTCTCACACGAACAGCTGATTCGCGAGAAGCGGGGTGGAGCATTCAGGGGAGGAGGCGGAGGCGAGCTGGGGCTGGGGCAGGGAGCTGCTAGTGGGTGCTCTGAACCCACCAAATTTTCCCCATGGGTGCTCCAGCCCAGAGCACCCATGGAGTCGGTGCCTAAGGCACCATTTTTGGATAATGAGCTCAGGGGGAGCGGCTGCTCCCCCTGTCCCCCCCAGCTACGCTCCTGGGTCACTTCAACTTACCGGTTGTTAAATTTAGAAACCCTTTTAGAACTGTAGGACAACCAGTTCTAAAAGGGTTTCTAAATTTAACAACCGGTTCCCGCGAACCAGTGTGAACCGGCTCCAGCTCCCCACTGCTTATACCCTTTTTTGATAACCTGGTGGTAAGAGACACAGGACCAGCCTTGCAGTTTAGGTATTTTAATTTCTGAGTGAGGGATGCAGTGCTTAGACAAATTTAATGCTAAAAGCTATTCAAATTAAATTAGAGTTTACTTGACTAACAAACTTAAAATTAAAGCCTAATAAACAAAACTAAGAGCATATTGGGGAGGGATAGCTCAGTGGTTTGAGCATTGGCCTGCTAAACCCAGGGTTGGGAATTCAATCCTTGAGGGAGCCACTTAGAGATCTGGGGCAAAATCAGTACTTGGTCCTGCTAGTGAAGGCAGGGGGCTGGACTCTATGACCTTTCAAGGTCTCTTCCAGCTCTGGGAGATAGAATATCTCTATCTATATTTATAAAACTTAGGGAAACCAAGCTTAGCATAGTTCCCTTGAAACTTAAAGTTTAAAAAGAACAAGTATAGCCTACTACTAGTAGCAGTTATTATAGAGAGAGTGTGGAGAATGTAAGTGAGAATGGAGATGGAGGATTTTGAGATGGGTTACCTCTTTTATAGGGCAAAGTGCTGGAAATTTTTTTTTTGCCCAAATTTTATTTTTACCACAAAATTTTAGGATACACTTACCCCATAGGATAATATGCATGTGCGTATTGATGACAGGTATGTACGCACATCCATTTCTTGTGGTGTACTTGTTAAGTTTGTGGGTACATGTGATCTGTGTCGGTCAGCCCACTGAGCCGCTAGGGGGCAGCGGGGAGCTACGGCATCACTGGCCGGCCTGGGTCACGCCTCTGGCACTGGGGAATTAGCGGCAGGGAGCGCCGGCCAGAGTTGGTGGCGCGATCGGGGTTCTGGTCTTGAGGTGGGTTGGCCAGGTAGGGGAACGCAGACCCACCCTACACCACTGCGTTCCAGCCCAGGGCCCTGACAGTGGCGGGGTGAGGATGCTATTGTATTTTGCCTGTAAATGGTAAAATACTTAGGGTCAGCGGGGGTCCTTCTGCTAAATAGACTCACTATGGGGCACCATGACCAATACATACTGAAACTCGGCGATGCTTTTCGGGAGAGGTCCCACTAGGTCCATGCCCACACGCTCAAAGGGGGCTTCGACCAAGGGCATGGGGACCAGGGGAGCCTTGGGGGTCTGCGGAGGAGCAGCCAACTAGCAGTCTGGGCAGGACTTACAGTAGTTCCTCATGTCCTGGTGTATGCCAGGCCAGAAGAAGCGCATCAATATTCGGGACAGAGTCTTCCCGTGGCCCAAGTGTCCAGCTGCTGGGACGTCATGGGCTAGTTTCATGATGGCTCGCCGGTGGCATCGGGGCACAAGTAGTTGGGTCTGGGGATCCGCTGTGCGGGGGTCCCACTCAACCCGATAGAGGCGCTCTTGCTGCAATTCAAAGTGTGACCACTGGGTCGCCTGTTGTGGATCGATGATGTCACCATCGACCGCGGCCAGCTGCTCGTACACCCGCTTGAGGGTGGGATTGGCCCTTTGATCCCGACAAAAGTCGGTGTGAAGCGAGGGTTCACCAGTCACTTCCGGGGGGGAGTCCTCAGGTTCTTCCCTCGGTTCGTTATGCTCAGGTGCCTCCCCCTCTTCTGCCCAAGCCTTGGGGGGGGGGGTCTCCTTCCAGGCCTGGGGTGACCCGCGGGCTTTCCCCAGTGTTGCAGCGGAGGACTTCGGGGAACTCCGGCCAGTACCGCCCCAGGATCACTGGGTATGCGAGGTGTGGGGCCAGACCAACCACCATCGGTCGGGTGACCCCATCCACAGTTAGCTGGGCTCGAGTACTGGGGTAGGGTTGTACGTCCCTGTGAATGCACTGTAGCCGGATCATCCCCACGCACTACGCCCCCTATGCTATTTTTTATTGTTTATTGGTTTAGATAAATGGTTATAAACTGTACTTTTTTTTAAAAAGGTTTTAATATAGATATGCTAACTTTGCCTTAGCTTAACATACAGGATATGGCCTGTAGGTCTTTTGCATTTATAAACCTATTACAATAAACCAAATACTTAAACTATAAGAAAAAAAAATTATATATATATATATATATATATATATACCTGCACACACGCAAGCAAGTTAGTACTATAGGGTACAGAGATCCTAGGGAAATGAAGAAAGACAGATGAGGCTTCTACAACAATCATTGGGGATGTTCATTAAGAGCACCAATTTGATCACTGATGGCACCCTTATCTATTGAGGCCACCTAGTCTTCTGAATGAAACCCTGCACAAAGCCACCATACTATTAGATGCACTGATAACTTCTCCGACAAACACAGAGTCGATTGGTTCAATACAGAGACTACCCTGACCATTTAATTTGGGAATATTGTGAACGTAGATGTTAGCACCATGTAGTGAGGCAGCCTGGCTCCCAGCCACCCCAGAGAGGGACGAGCCCCTCCAGATGCCAAAGTGAGCGGAGTCATTGGAGCCTGCACCCACCCCCAAAGGTCAAAGGGTGTACAGGAAGTACAAAAGCCCCACCCCAGGGCTCAGAAGCTGCCTGGCCACCAGAGAAGCCAGACTCTGGGGGCCTAGCTCCCGCTGGGGAGACTCCTGCAGCCTGTGACCGACCTGAGGCCTGGCCATACCACTCAAGGCCTGATGACAACCAGACCCCAGAGAAGCTGGTAAGCCTACCAGAGAGAAGCGACCCAGAGGAGCTGCCAAGCCTACCGCTCGCCGAGTACCCTGAGGAGTCCATGGTGCTTGATTCAGTGGAGGACACCGACCAGATGCATATACTGCTAGAGGGGGAGGTAGGAAGTAGCCCGGGGGCAGCCGACCCTAGTCTGGCTGCGGCACACCCAGAGCTAATGTCAGTGTGTTGTGGCCAGGATCCCCACTGACACAGCAGCAGGCTGTCTGCCGCTGTTAGGGCCCCGGGCTGGGACACAGTGGAGTGGGAGGGCCAGCATCCCCCCTGCCACCCCACTTATGGGTGGCAGTCTCCCCATCACCCCAGATGCTCAGAACCAGGAGTCTGGGTTTTTGTTCCTGAACTATTTGCTCAGCCCCTGCCTGAGGGCCTGAGCCCCAGACTGTGTGTTGCCCCGCCCTGACCCAGGGCCTGGGCCAGATACTGAACTATTTTGCTCAGCCCCGGCCTGAGGGCCTGAGCTCCAGACTGTTTGTTTACCGCCCCGCCCTGACCCAGGGCTCGGGCTTGTTCTGGAACTATTTGCTCAGCCCCTGCCTGAGGGCCTGAGCCCTTGACTGTTTTCTGCGTCACCCAGCTAATTCCCTGACTCAGCGGACCTCCATAGTGAGGCGGCCTGGCTCCCAGCTGCCCCAGAGAGGGGCAACCCCAACAAAACCCTTCTACACACCATCTATTGAAAAAGTAGAACTGAAGAGGATTCTTGCTAATTTTTATACCATAAAGACAGTTATTTTCTTCTAACAGAACAATAACTATTTGTTGGCATTAATCAGACATTACATCTTTGCAAAGATGTGATTTTATGCTTAGACTTTAATCAGTATGCATACACCCAAAATACAGAATTGACTTCAGGACTTGCATGAATAGTAACATCTTAGATTAGCTTTGCTAAATTCTACTCTCCCCTTTGCCTGGGTTGACTCATTTGTTTTAACCGGCAACTAATAATATAATTAGATTTCTCAATGTGATCATTAGTACTGCAGAGGTGGATGAATAGATTTTGTGTCAGGGTTGGAACACTTCCATCACACAAGGTATCCTCAGGTTCGAGACAAAAAGTTGTAGAATGCTATTTGACATTTCATAAATTGCTGTTTTTTGAAAAAAGCAAGACATTTCACTCACTCGGATCAAGAAAACTGACTAGTCAATTTCAACATTAATTTGGAGCAAGATTCTAATCAGGCTCACTTCCCTACTTAAGTAGGAAGCTGTACTAGGTTTGTTGCCAATGCTGCAGCTTCTCCCTTATAGAGTAACTGTTTCCGTCAAAAGTTTATACACGTCTTGAAAACATTTCAGTTACTATTCATTTTGTGAAGCTTTCTTTGTGTTTTGGAGCTAAATGGACCTCCAAGTTCATGCAACTCTTAAAGGGGTGGACCCATGCTGCCAGCAGACTATGGAAGAACCCTTGGCAAGAGTTTTGAGGTTGTTCTTTATTTACCATTTTTATAAGAGTAATGATCAGAGATCCTAATCAGGATTGGGGCTTCGCTGTGCTAGATATGGTGTAAACAATCTTATGGCAGAATTTATTCCTATGTTTGCATTCACTTAGCTTTTTTATTTCAATTGATTGAGTAAGGACAGTGAAGTCACTCATCAAAACCCCCTCACAAGACTCATTGTGACCATTATTAGATGTTTAGTGTGTTTGTGTTCTTAGCCAGGCATGTAGGTCTAACAGTAAACACAACACCGTCTGCTGGGGGCACTCACTGCAGCAGGTCCGCTGCTATCTCTAGGTTTGGTTGAGCTGACAGACCCAGGATTCATTCTCGCTGTAGGAAAGGGTGTCATTCACAGAGAAACAAGAGCCAGTGAAGGACTGTCAGTGTCTTGTCCTAGTTTACATTGGTATCCTCCAGAGCATTTCTATGACAGATGGGCAGACTGGGGCTGGTAAAATCTCTGTCCTATTCGTAACAGGGCAGGGGGACGATAATATGGAAGGTAGGTAACAATAAATGCTATCTTGCTCCATGTAATTCTGTTGATTATATTTACTTGACATGTAAAGTCTAGATTGCGTCTCCAAGACGCAGCACATAGTAAGGGATGGCAGGTAGGTGCTCTGCTCTCAGAACTTCCTAGGAGAGAAACTGTAAATTAGATAAAATATTGTTTTGCTATTTTCCATGTTACTAGCATGTCCTGGCACGATTGTTATAGGAATGTTCGGACAATTGTTTTCAATACTCCAACTTCTTTAATGACGTGCCAAGAAGTTCCCATAAGAACTTGGTTTGCTTACATGTCTGAATTGCAGTCCCTATTCAGACTGTGTATTCAGGTTCATTGTGATCTATTGACCTGTCAATAAGTGTCATTTTATATGGACACTGTTGTACAACAGAGTCTCAGTTCTTTGGAACCAAATATATAAATAAAAATCAATCTGTTAGCTATGGCATTCTCTTGAGTTGCAAGCAGCTGCACGGAACTACCCTGAATTCTTGTCCCATGTCCCCAGCTTCATGCCACCTCACAGGCTCCTACAGCCCAGGTTCCAGACTGATCCTGAATAGATTTTAAAACTTTATTAAGATGTTTAAAAAAAAAATTGTGAACAGAGTTTGAGCATAGAAGTTTCTGGTTATCAGGGAATAACAGATTATTGAGGGTGCAAAGTCTGGTTTAAGATCAGGTGGCATTAGGAATACATAATCTGCAATATCCCCGATTGGGGGTAAAAGGTTGATAGGTCAAAGTACAGAAATTGAGATATGAGGGTATGAAGTTCATAGCATGATTGTGTTCGGGTGTGAAGTATAATGAGTGGATATGATGAGGAGGATGGATTGACCCTCCTTTGGTGAGATTTAATGTTTAGGGAGTTTATGGTTCCAGTTCATATGATCCAACGGAGAAGGTCACTTGGTCCCTTTCTGGTAGTGGGAGAATGATGTCACTCTGGCTTACGCCTTCTGGTACTGTCGGTGGCCGCTGATGTGCTCGACGTAGATGTCCCTGGACCATCGGATGGCATCTGAGACCATGAGGCGCCACATGAGACGTGCGTAACGTCGACCGATCCCGCAGGTCCGCAGCACATGCTCGTTGCAGGTGTCCCAGGCGCCCAGGGCTCTGACAATCAGGGCGTCCATCTGCACCTCATAGCCCTTCGCTCTCAGGGTGTCAGCCAGGGTGGCGTACTTTTCCAGCTTACGAGCTCGGGCTTCGCAAAATGCCGGAGTCCCGTTCTCAAAGGAGACTGTGATGTCAACGAGGATGATCTTTTTCTGGGCCTCGTCAGTGACGACCACGTCAGGTCATGGCTGTCGGTACCGGGGATGGTGCAGTTCACGAAGATCTCCCCCAGGCGTGGCGCGATGGCTTTTACCAGGCGGTTCTGGATGGTGTTGTGGCGCAGCTGCCAGGCTCTGAACATAAGAAAGGCTGTACCGGGTCAGACCAAAGGTCCATCTAGCCCAGTATCCTGTCTACCGACAGTGGCCAATGCCAGGTGCCCCAGAGGGAGTGAACCTAACAGATAATGATCAAGTGATCTCTCTCCTGCCATCCATCTCCACCCTCTGACAGACAGAGGCTAGGGACACCATTCCTTACCCGTCCTGGCTAATAGCCATTAATGGACTTAACCACCATGAATTTATCTAGTTCTCTTTTAAACTCTGTTACAGTCCTAGCCTTCACAACCTCCTCAGGTAAGGAATTCCACAAGTTGACCGTGCGCTGCGTGAAGAAGAACTGGAGTGGGGTTTGCAGCTGCACAGGACGTGGGGCAACGTCTCGTTGGGGTAGCCACACTTCCTGCAATGCTTGTCTCGGTTCCTGTGGTGGACGGCTCTATTGAGCGGGATGCAGTTGAGCTGGGCACGGTGGATGAACCGCCAGTCGGCGAAACAGGTGAAGCTGCCCCCAGTGAGGAAGTGGTTGCTGGCGTCCCACTTGCTGGTCAACTCAAAGGCTTTACCCTGGTCCGGTTTACGCTTCAGGGTTTCCACGTACAGCGAGCGGATGGCAGCCTTCAGAGTCCTCTCCAGCAAGCCCCTGGCCGTCGAGGTGACGATGGTGTTGTCGTCCGACCTGATCTGCGGCACCCAGACTCCCAGCTGCTGACGCTCTTCGCACTACTCCCAGCGGCAGCCGATGCGCTTCCCCAGGTGACGCGTGGCATTGCGAGTGTGGGACCACAGTGAAGCGATGTCGCGCCCATCCCGTCCAAATTCCCCATCCAGGGAGCCGCTCAGGATCAGTCTGCAAGTAAACAGCCCTTAGCCAGCTGGCACGGGCCAGCTGTGGGTTTTAATTGAAGTGTAGACATACCCTACAGAGGTATGGATTCCTTAGTGTCCAGATAAGTCTTCTCCAGCAGTGTAGATCTCTCTAGGGGTCTCCAGACTTTTGTTCCTTCATTTACTAAGAGTTGAACAATGCCAGACTGAAAAACACTATGTATATTTCCATCCACTGGCTTATCCTGCCCCATTATGGAGACCACACAAGCTTCCACGTACAATAAATCAACGCATGGACTAATGGGGGCCCCCCAATCTTTTTTTTTTTTCTTGTGTGAACAGTATAATGCTAACAAAGATCTTACCAGACACAGCTGGTGTTCCCACTATTCCTGGCTGAAATATTCCTTATTGGCTGGAACAAGAGTTAACTTACTGCTTTTCTATTTGTTCAATCCTATTAACTTCTCTCCTTAGCAGTAGCCTGGAGCACAGCTCTATGTCTCTCAATGGTACCAAGGGAAAGGGGTGTATGGGGCATATGGGAGAGGTACCTTTGAGTGATTCGAATTGCTGCATTCCTTGAGTGGTTTTTTTTCTCTCTGCTCCTCACTGTACACACAGCTACTTGGAGCCACAGGTGAGAGCTGGAAGTATGCGACAGCAGCCACACCCCGGTAAGCTGCCTCAGCAGGCAGGCTAAACCAGGTGAGGGTAACTGGAAGTGTGGAAACTGACAGTGATTTAGGGATTGCTCTCCCAAGCACACAAAGACTGTTCTGGTAGCCAAGGTGAAAGACCATATATTGGTCCAGTGGCTTGAAAAGCAGTGCTGCAATGTATTGTGGAAGGTGAAAAGCACTACAGAAGTCATGGCTATCCACTGCAGCTAAAGGAGCCTTTATGCCACTGGGCCAAGCTTCAGCAGCTGAGAGAATGGGATTGTCCCAGTGCAATGACTCTCCCACTTTAACCAACTTCACTCACACGTCATTCATGCACATCTCTCTTCAAAAGTCCTGTCGCTTTGCCACTCCCCCATTGCCACAGATGAAGATGATTACTGGCAGATTTAGCCAGAAGCCTGTACGCAGGCGGCCTGGGACATTGGTCACCCATCCCTGACCCACGGACAGCAGGGAAGCTCAGCAACACCCCAGGTGACAGAGCAGCCCTTTTTATGATTGCACTGCTCTCCCTTTGGAAGGGAAGGGGCTAGAAAAGTTGCCTCAAACATTGCCTGCCTAAATTAAATCTGGCCAGCTTACCCCAGCTGGTAGATCATCCTCAATGTGGTTGAAAACTCAAGAACTAAAAAAGCACTAAAGACTGCTGCTTGAAACATAAGGACTACGATAGATAAAGACTATTCCTCTCATTTGAAAGAAGACAGCTCTCCTTTCAAGAGAGCTACCCCGGTATGACACTGACATTGCAGTGCTCAGTGAAACTAGATTGGCAGACAAGGGCATTATTACAGAACCAGCTGGGGGTTACACCTTCTTTTGGAAGGGAAAAGAACCACTCAAAGACAGAATCCATGGAGTGGGAATTGCCATCCAAACTCCTGCAATGTCTTGAATTTCCAGTAGGCATTAACAAAAGACTCACGAAACTCTGCGACTTATGAGTGGTAACCAATTTGCTACCAACATCAGTGCATATGCGACCACCTTAACAAACCCTGACGATGCTAAGGAATAGTTCTATTCTTATCTCGACTCTCTCATCAAGTCAACACCACAAAGTGACAAACTAATTATCCTAGGAGATATCAGTGCAAGAGTAGGTAAAGATAACAACCGGCAAGGCATCATTGGGGAAAAATGGCATTGGAAAAAATGAACAAAAATGGTAGTCTACTCCTAAGCAAGTATGCAGAACATAGCCTGACAATTAAAAATATCACCTTCAGATAAAAGTACATGGATGCACCCCAGATCCAAACAATGGCATCTAATAGATTTCATCATTGTCCGACAATGTGACAAAGGATGTCAGGATCACCAGAACCATGCGTGGAGCAGAATGTTGGATGGATCATAGAATGATTAGGTAAATACTGAATCTACACATGGTGCCCACATGCCTGAAATGTGTACATTTAAGGCATTTGGAAGACAGGAATCCAAGCCATGACCCGATTCTGTATTAAATCAGAATTTGCTTCTTATCCTGGATCACTGGGATCCAGAAGTCTTCAGACTGGTTTTCTTCAGTAGGGTGACTTGTCTTAGAACAGGAATAAACCAACTAAATGAACCCAAGAGCTAATCAACACCAAGCTCAAGTTTAATTTCCTGAAACGATATTAGAAACTTGACCAGTTAGTGTCTGGCCCAGGATCCTGTAGGAGCCTTGTCACTCCCTGTAGGTTCACATGCTCTTCCCAGGCTTCTGCCCTACCTGGCATTCCCAGGCCTGGCTAGCTGGAGTGTTCTCTCAGATCACACCCCTTCTTCCAGTCAACGGTCTCATTCAGGAGCCTCCTTCTCAGTGACTGCTTCCAAGGCTTCTGGCCTACCTAGCATACCCAGCTTCCCCCGATTAGCACATTAAGCATTTCATTACCACAAGAGTCTGCCCCCTTTCTCCCTTATATCCCCAGGCGTGGCCTGAATTAATCACATGACCTCATTACCTCATTCACTATTAACCACCTGGGGAGGTGAACTGATCTTCACATGTGGGGCTGAGGCCCCATTTCCCCTTACAGGGGCCAGCCATGCTGTGACACTCCCCAGTGAGCTGCATCCATTGTCTAAGGCTCTGTAGAATTTGAGCCCCATCCAATGCCCATAGAAATCAAAAAGTCTTTCCATTGACTTCAGTGAGCACTGGATCAGGTCCAAGCTCAGGGATGAATTTACAGTGTTTCTAAATTGGCCCAGGGAGGGGATTTGTTGCCATAACAGGCCTTGTCTACACTGGGTAATGAAGCTGTATGAGAATAGTATAAACTGATTTGGTGTTAAACACTCAGCATAGATAAGGACTGTCATGTTTCAGAGTGTGTTTGGTCGTGGGGCTGCAAGGAGTGTTAAGTAAGGCTAAAAACTGTGCCACTTATTGTATGTTAATTAAACACTAGTTATAACCCAATGTCATCATCCCATGCAGACAAAGCAATAGTGAGAGCTAAAAGGACATGCCAGTGTGCAGCAGGAATTTAGGAGCTGCGCATCCCAACTTTAGCAACACAAGGTGCCAACGCCTATGCTCCTCCTAAGCGTCTATGTTCTAGTTTATCAGACTAGGACAGGACGCACCTGCTATTTTAGTTATAAACTACTGTAGCATGTCCAGCAGCAGCATCTCACCTTAGTAACGGAGGAGGCTTTGCCAGCATTCTGATATACATCCACTATCCATGGTATTGTGTCAGGAATATGTTCCTCCAGTTGGTGAGATGGGATCCAGCAACCCATTGGTCCCAGAACTCTGACTTCAACTAAGCTCACACCTGGGTTTGCGCGGGGGGGGGGGGTTGTGGGATGGGAGAGACAAGAAAGGACCCTGAGGAGCTGCAGAAGTAGAATGTAGAAGAAATTTTCTTCTTTGTGGCTTCTCGTGCTGACTTAAATCCCAAACAACTTCAACAAAGTCAGTAGGTTTGCATGGGGTGTTATCAATGCCTAGAGCTATTGGTCACCGTGTGACCCCAGAGCATATGCTGTTCTGGTTGCCTACAGAGCTGAAAACATCCAGTGTGAACTGAAGCACTGACCAGTACCATACTGTAGATATTCAGGGTTGGGGTCCTCCTCTCAGCTGATATTGGAAAGCAATTTAAATTGCTGGAAAACTCCCAGGCAGCAGGGATATCTAAATGGAGTTTAATAAAAAAATTTAAAGTTAATGTTTAAAATCAAATTTACACAAGTTAAGAAGAAAGGTACTGTACATCTGGGGTCAGGCTCAGGTTATGAGGGATTACAAGAGTCAGTTACAAGGTTCATAAGATATATACATAGTAAATAACCATCATCGACCTAGATTGGGGTGCAGGAGTTTTTAAAATGTCAGTGGATAAGGGATCTCGGGTACACCACCCATAGAATGTATTTAGAGTCCAAGTCAGTACTGGTGTAGTGAATAAGTACATGGGTGGGGTGTGCCCCTTGGTTTGTCAGGGAAAGGAGGAAGTGGGTTATTTCCCTGACCAGCGTTCTCGATTATTTGACCTAGTATTGATAGTGTCCCGTGATGTGCTCTGTGTACATGTCTTTGGACCACCTGATTGGTGTCAGACACCATGAGCTGTCTCATGATCCAGGTGTCGCGTCGACCGACTCCGCACGCTCTCAGCACCGGCTTGTTGTGGGGGGGTACCATGTGCCCAGGGGTCCCACAACCAGGGCATGGATCTGGACCTCATAGCCCTGGGCTCTCAGGGTGTTGGCCAGCGGGATGTATTTCAGCACCTTCCGAGCTTGGGCCTTTTGGAAGGCCGGTGACCTGTTTTCAAATGGCACTGACGTCCACCATGAGTTGCTACAATTCAATCTGGCAGAATCCTTTATTTACATCCCATATTGAAATGAAATTGCTGGTGGATTTGATCAGCGGTAATCATTAAGGGCCTAATCCAAAGCCCACTGGAGTTCCAAGATTCCCATTGACTTCAAAGGCTTTAGGTCACGCCCTAAAAGAGGAGAGAAAAAAAACTGGAGGTGGTGAGGGCACTAAGCATTAGTGCTATAGATACTATTTACAAGTGGAATTCACTTTATAAATGGAAGAGACTAAGAATGGCATGACAGGAAGTGCATGCCCTGAAAAGGGCTGTTACACAGGCCAGTGACACAGCAGATAATCTTGCCCTGCTGTTCCAGGTACAATCCATGAGAAAGGGCTTAGCCAAAACCTGACAGCTAGTTCTCACTGTAGCATTCCTGCTCTGTTGCCAGCTCAATAGCACCTTGATTTTACAATCGTAGCTGTCCTTTAGGATTGTCAGAGTTGGTCCTTGATCTCATGTGTCTAGATAGGTTCTGATGTACACACTGCACTGCTGGAGAGTTATGGCGCAAAGAGGGAAAGATAATGGTGCTGATAAGATCTACTGAGAACCCTCCATGATAATAATAATAATATATGGAGATATACCTATCTCATAGAACTGGAATGGACCTTGAAAGGTCATCAAGTCCAGTCCCCTGCCTTCATAAGCAGGACCAATTTTTTTTTGCCCTAGATCCCTAAGTGGCCCCCCTCAGGATTGAGCTCACAACCCTGGGTTTAATGGGCCAATGCTCAAGCCACTGAGCTATCCCTTCCCCCTCACTGCACCCACAGATTACAATCCACCCTACCCTCAAGGAGGACTTCTATCTGATTGTAGAATATCCACAGTGTAAGCGTGCACAGACTCACCCAGCGGTACCTCCTGCTGGTTGTCCACAGGAATTAGCATCCAGCCTCCAGAGCGCCCTCCTCAGGCTGGTGTCTCACCGCCACTGCTGGCCCCCCATGTCCTTCTCAGGATCCCAGTGCCCATTTAACTGGGTGCTGCCCCTTGACAGTACCCCCACAGTTCTGGGTCTCCCCCTCCCAGGGGAACCCCCACCCACTATCCCCACTTCGCCTCAGTCTTGGCTACTGCCCAGTCTCTATCTAGCCCCCGTTCACTGGGGCAGACTGCAGTATAAGCCACTCATCACAGGCAAAGGGGTTCGGACTTGCTGCCTCTGCCCACCCATGGGCTGCCCCATTGCAACCCTGCACCTATTCAGCCTATAGTCAGGCCTACAGCCTGGGGCTTTCCAGGCTGGAGCTCCCAGATCCCCTGGCCCTTTCCCAGGCCTGCTCCCAATTTAGGTATCTTGCTTAGGTCCCTGCAGCCAGACCCTTCTCCCTCTACAATCAAAGTGAGACTTACTGGGCCCTGGCTCCCAGCCTCTTATAGGGGCCAGCTGGGCCTGATTGGGGCATGGCCACAGCTGAGCCTACTTTCCCCAATCAGTCCAGCCTTCTTGCCCCAGCCACAGCCCTCCCCTGGGCTGTTTCAAGCCCCACAGGGCAGGAGCGGGAGCGGGTAACCACCCCACTATACACAGCATGGGGAAATATACAGCACCATGTGAACCTGGATCTAGCACTGCCCCTTCAAAGGCAGCCCTGCATGGCACTGACCCCAGACTAGGGAAGTTCTGTTGCCAAGATGACAATGATAACAGCACAGCAGCTGGGAGGTGCCTAAACAATCAAATCAAACTACCTCCCACTTCATTACAGGAGTCTCCTGCCAGACCTCATGCCCAAGTCTCTACATTTCTTCTGCAGGATTATTTGGTCTTAAAGGTCCCATAAGTCTCATCCTGGCTTTGGAAAAGAAGACTCAGCAGTAACCCAGTTAGTGTTTTTAAATGCATGGCGAAATCCATTACCAAGGAGCCCACTACTGAGTAGGCACTAGCCTGTGGCTCAATGAATATTTATTTCCAGAGGAATTGGAAAGAAAAATGAGTGAGATGGCCATACATCTCTCTCCAGTGCAACAGGAGATCATCCTACTGTCTGCAGACACCTGATGCAACCAACATACACTACTGGATAGTTGCTGCTAGAGGAACAAGAATTAAACCGATTCCTTCATCAGGGACATCCCAGAACTTGTGGTGTCTTTTTGTGCTCATTGAACCAGCCCTAGCAGGGGTGCTGAGAAACTCGCCAGCTTGGTGGAGAGCCTCAGTAGCAGCAAGGTCCCTAATGGACTGTTGCTGCTGCTGTAGCTTAGAGCAGCTTCCTGTAGCCCCAGGATTTCAGGAGCTGAAAGCTGGTGTAGAACCTCTAGTGTAAGCTTAGCACAGCAGAGGATCTGGCCTCGGTGCAGTGTCCACAGTGAAGAAAGTTGTACGCTAATTTTACAATCCCCCACAGACCTGGTGTTGGCCCCAGGTTGGTGTAAATGACTCCTCCCAGTGTCTATCTCTCTCAGTTAACCTGGCAAATGGGCATGGTATAAACGGCAAGAATTGTGAAATCCTGGTATTCACATAAACCAACTCGACCCAGCTCAATAGTGCTACACTGATACCAGTCAGCTCTGCGTTCTTGGGGAACCAGGGTGCAGTATCCAGCCTGACTCATGAAAGCCACCCCCTGCTTAAATCAAAACCCATCAGAGGGAAAAACTTGCAGAGAGCAGTGAAGGGCATTGGGAGACACACCTAGACCCCTCCTGACAAGGGTGACAAGATTAAGACATCTCCATTAGCATACAGAATGAAGAACAGAGACAACTCCCCTAGCCTTATCTGCATGAAAGATGGGACAGGGAGACATCTCAATTTGCATACGGAATGGAGAACAGAGAACCGCACTGAACTCTGGGACCAGAAAAAGCAGGGAAGTACTGCATCATGGGAATCTCTGCTCCAGATGCTAATGAACCTACGCCTGCACACACCCAGCTCAGCAATTATCAGACCAATTCTAGTAATGAATCCTTGATTGATATTCAAATACTGAAGCTGCCTAGTTGCATTGTGAGCTCCCTGGAAGAAAACACCACCCATAGCCAAGAGTGATCAGCTCCTATTGTCTAGCCTAAAGAAAACCCTTGAGTCATCAGTTTACCCATAAACAAATCTAGTGTTCTCCCTTGAACCATTGTATTTTCTCTACAAAAATCCCTACTCACCCTCCAGTCAGAGTTCTGATGCTTAGATCCAAACTCTGCATCAGTTCCACTGGGACTCCGTAGTCTCCTGACTGATAGTGCTGGGGACTCTGCCTGTCTCCTGCCCTCAGGACCCTGAGCTACCACCATCACCTGGGAACCCCGACCAGTTCAAGCTTCAGGGAGTGGTGAGATCTCTCTCTCTCTCTCTCTCTCTGTTTTCCTTTCTACCTTAGGTATTAACCTTTAATACTGTATGTTATGTTGGTTTAGCCCTCCTTGTGTAGTTATCACTATTATTCAATAAATAGCATTTTTATGGTTAAGTTGGTTGCTTCTCTCTCTCTTGCTGAACTTTACTCTTTTGTGGTTTTAGCTTCCGCCATTCAGTCTACAGCAACGCTTCTTTTACCTAAGCTAAAGATCCCTGCAGTACCCAAAATACTGTGGGGTTTGCTCATCAAGTAGATTACTGCCAGTACAATTTTGATGTGAGAGTGGGGATAGGGACATGCTGAATCTGGGACGCATAAGGGTAACAGCTTGAAAGTGCTGCTTGACCCAGTCCATGGAGCCCAGGGGCATATAAGGAGAGGCAGCTTAAAAGTGCTGCTTCCTCCAGTCCCGTGAGTCCAAAGACATATAAGGGGTCAGCTTGACAGTGCTGATTGACCCGGTCCATTCAGACTTGCTCTGTTAATGTGTGTGTGTTTATCCGGTTCTGGGGCTGGAGGAACTCAGCCCTAGGGAACCTAGGTCCTGCAGGATAACTCCACTGGGAGGGGACTTGCAGAAGGGAGAAGTAGAGCTCCATATGAAAACACAAGTGACACAAGCAGTACGTTGATAGAATTACAGAACACCTCATTCCCCCACCGTCCCAGAAGAGTAACCCAAATAAATGAGCATACCCCAAAGTAACGGACAAATCTGGTAACAACACCCAGGATCAATTGAGCCCCATGAGTCACAAAATCTAGTTGGGAGCAAAGCCAGGCCTAACACTGAATTCAATGGGATTTTTCTGTTCGTCTTTCTGTCTGTAACATGAGACTTTGGGGGCTGGTTCAGAACAGGAACAATACTGGCTGAATAGCAGTGAGGCAGGAGATTTGCACTGTGACTCCCTCCACTCTATGCCTGGCACAGGAAAGATCATTCACCTTAGCATCTCTGACACTAAGGGCCTGAGCTGAAGCCCACTGAAATTGGTGGGAGTCTTTTCATTGATTTACAATGGACTTTGGATCTGGACCAAGTTTATACAGGGTCTCGCATACAGGGTCCCCAGACTTGATTAGAGCCTGTAGATGATATTATAATACAAAAAAATATTTATCTGTGGTTAATCTAGCAATCTGACTGCTCAAGAAAAATCAACGAGGAGTCCTTGTGGCACCTTAGAGACTAACAAATTTATTTGGGCCTAAGCTTTCGTGGGCTAGAACCTACTTCATCAGATGCATGGAGTGAAAAATACAGGAGCAGGTATAAATACGTGAAAGGATGGGGGTTGCTTTACCAAGTGTGAGGTCAGTCTAATGAGATAAATCAATTAACAGCAGGATACCAAGGCAGGAAAAATAACTTTTGAAGTGGTAAGAGAGTGACCCATTACAGATAGTTGACAAGAAGGTGTGAGTAACAGTAGGGAGAAATTAGTATTGGGGAAATTAAGTTTAGGTTTTGTAATGACCCAACCACTCCCAGTCTTTATTCAGGTCTAATCTGATGGTATCCAGTTTGCAAATTAATTCCAGTTCTGCAGCTTCACAAGGGTTTTTTTTGTTGAAGAATTGCCACATTTAGGACTGTTATTGAGTGACCAGAGAGATTGAAGTGTTCTCCTACTGGTTTTTGAATGTTCGGATTCCTGATGTCAGATTTGTGTCCATTTATTCTTTTGCATAGAGACTGTCTGGTTTGGCCAATGTACACGGCAGAGGGGCATTGCTGGCACATGATGGTCTATATCACATTGGTAGATGTGCAGGTGAACGAGCCCTGGATGGGGTGGCTGATGTGGTTAGGTCCTATGATGGTGTCCCTTGAATAGATATGTGGACAGAGTTGGCACTGGGGTTTGTAGCAGGGTTTGGTTCCTGAGTTTGTGTTTTTGTTGTGTGGTGTGTAGTTTCTGGTGAGTATTTGCTTCAGGTTGGGGGGCTGTCTGTAAGCGAGGACTGGCCTGTCTCCCAAGGTCTGTGACAAGATTAAGACATCTCCATTAGCATACAGAATGAAGGGAGGGATCATCCTTCAGGATAGGCTGTAGATCCTTGATGATGCACTGGAGAGGTTTTAGTTGGGGGCTGTAGGTGACGGCTAGTGGCATTCTGTTACTTTCTTTGTTGCACCTGTCTTGTAGTAAGTGACTTCTTGGTACCCTTCTGGCTCTGTCAATCTGTTTCTTCACTTCACCAGGTGGGTATTGCAGTTTTAAGAACGCTTGATAGAGATTCTGTAGGTGTTTGTCTCTGTCTGAGGGATTGGCACAAATGCGGTTGTATCTTAGAGCTTGGCTGTAGACAATGGATCATATGATGTGGTCTGGATCAAAGCTGGAGACATGTAGGTAAGTATAGCAGTCAGTAGGTTTCTGGTATAGGGTGTTGTTTATGTGACCATCGCTTATTAGCACTGTAGTGTCTAGAAAGTGGACCTCTTGTGTGGACTGGTCCAGGCTGAGGTTGATGGTAGGGTGGAAATTGTTGAAATCTTGGTGGAATTCCTCAAGGGCCTTCTTCCCATGGGTCCAGATGATGAAGATGTCGTCGTGTAGCGCAAGTAGAGTAGGGGCGTAAGGGGACAAGAGCTGAGAAAGCGTTGTTCTAAGTCAGCCATAAAAATGTTGGCATACTGAGGGGCCATACAGGTACCCATAGCAGTCCCACTGACTTGAAGGTATAAATTATCCCCAAATCTGAAATAGTTGTGGGTGAGGACAAAGTCACAAAGTTCAGCCACCAGATTTGCTGTGACAGTATCGGGGGATGCTATTCCTGATGGCTTGTAGTCCATCTTTGTGTGGAATGTTGGTGTAGAGAGCTTCTACATCCATAGTGGTTAGGATGGTGTTTTCTGGAAGATCACCAAAGGATTGTGGTTTCCTCAGGAAGTCAGTGGTGTCTCGAAGATAGCTGGGAGTGCTGATAGCGTAGGCTCTGAGGAGAGTCTACATAGCCAGATGATCCTGCTGTCAGGGTGCCAATGCCTGAGATGATGGGGCATCCAGGATTCCCAGGTTTATGTATTTTGAATAGCAGGTAGAATACCCCTGGTCAGAGCTCTAGGGGTGTGTCCATGTAGATTTGTTGCTATGCTTCTTTAAGGAGTTTCTTGAGCAGATGGTATAGTTTCTTTTGGTAATCCTCAATGGGGTCAGAGGGTAATGGCCTGTCATGATATATATGCAAAAGGTAGCATGTAACATATCATTGGAAAACTAATAACTCACTAATAATTAATATTCTTTGTGGATTTATTGTACATTCATCACACCAAGGACTTTGAAGATTTGTGCTGGAAAGATGTTCTTGAAATGTATCTGGCAATCATACCTGCTCCAGACAAAGGCACGTAGTTCCGCCTGCTTCAATGGGTCTCAATGTAAATTAAGCAAGGTGTGACCAATGAAAGAAAAGCACATTTACAAGCAAGGAAAACAAAGCCATCAGGAGAGCATGTGGGGAAAGATGTCAACTCAATCTCAATGGGGATGGAGACTCCATCCCCTGCCCCCCAAAGCCTTCCTGCCTCTTGAAGCAGGGTCAGTGAACTTAGGGAAGATGTAAGGAGAGAGAGAGAGAGCGCGCCATTTTGCCATCATTCACCTGAAGAGACAAAGGATCCGAGTACTTGGAGCTCTGTGAAGGGGCCTGGCAAGAGAGTCTGGTTAGCCATGCTGGAAAAAAGACTTGGTAAGAAACACTTCTTTGAACAAGAGACTCTTGTTTCTGAACACAGGTGTTAGTCCTAGAGTATTGTTACGTTTGTTTGCTTGGAACCCTTTTTATCTTCATTCCTTATCCTTGGTGTCACTTAAACCTATTACTTTTTGTTTAATAAAGTTGTTTGCGTGTACTACAAACAAGTTCAGAGCTTTGACTAAAACAGAGGGTTTGTTAAGGTAATAAACTGCTGGGTACTGTCTCTTTAAGGGAGCAGCAAACTTAACATCTGTAAGTGTTCAGGAAGAGGGCTGGACACTACAGGGCAGATGGTGTTGGGGAAATTCAGGACTGGGAGGGTGTTTGAGTCAGCCTGCAAAAAAGTATCTGCACAGTGGAAGCCAGGGTGAGTCCTGCGTGGTTGCATGTTGGCTGTTGGTGTCATGGCTGTGTGCCACAGCACCAGAGCATTTAAGGCACCCAGAGTTGCAGAGCAGGTGGTAACACAACCACTTACCGGTCTGGGCTGAACCCCACAGTGTCCACAAGACTTTCAAACATACATCCAATATTCCTGATATAACACAAGGGAATAGTTTCAGATGAGCATAGCTGGGGCTGAGAGAAGTGGAGTGCAGATAAGCACGTCCAAGCTCTGAAACAAGCAAAAAAATCAACGGGACAAGTAAAAAAAATTTACTCGTAACCCAGCTACAAATGATGCCAATTTCAGTATCACAAAAGCTTGAGAACTATCAAAATGCTACCTGAGAGATTGATAGAGGGTTTTTTTTTTTGAAGAAACCTGACTTTTAAACAGCCGAGAGAGACACTATTTGGAAAAGTGACTTTAATTAAGTTGTTAAACAAGGTTTACAAAAAAGGACTGCCGAATGTTTTCCCCACAGATCTCATAGACTCATAGACTCATAGACTTTAAGGTCAGAAGGGACCATTATGATCATCTGGTCTGACCCCCTGCATGCTGCAGGCCATAAAACCGTCCCTACCCCTTCCCTGGACTCTGCTGTTGAAGTCCCCAATCCTGTTTTAGGTGACTTCAATTGGCAGAAACCCTCCTGCTAGAGATCCCTGCCCCATGCTGCGGAGGAAGGCGAAAAACCTCCAGAGGCTCAGCCAATCTGCCCTGGAGGAAAATTCCTTCCCGACCCCAAATATGGCGATCAGTAAGACCCCGAGCATATAGGCAAGANCTTTTAAACAGCCGAGAGAGACACTATTTGGAAAAGTGACTTTAATTAAGTTGTTAAACAAGGTTTACAAAAAAGGACTGCCGAATGTTTTCCCCACAGATCTGCATCACTCTAAGGATTTTTGTCTTGAGACTAATTTTGGTTTTCAAAGGATGCAAGCTAGCCCTGATTAAAAACCCCTGCCTCCAATACACCATAGGTCACATATTGGCCTTAGTGACACTGTAAGAACATAAGAACAGCCATACTGGGTCAGACCAAAGGTCCATATAGCCCAGTATCTTGTCTTCGGACAGTGGCCAATGCCAGGTGCCACAGAGGGAATGAACAGAACAGGTAATCATCAAGTGATCCATTCCCTGTTGCCCATTCCCAGCTTCTGGCAAACAGAGGTTAGTGACACCATCCCTGCCCATCCTGGCTAATAGCCATTGATGGACCTATCCTCCATGAATTTATCTAGCTCTTTTTTGAACCCTGTTATAGTCTTGGCCTTCACAATATCCTCTGACAAAGAGTTCCACAGATTGACTGTGTGTTGTGTGAAGAAATACTTCCTTTTTTTTTTTTTAAACCTGCTACCTATTAATTTAATTTAGTGCCCCCTAGTTCTTGTGTTATGAGAAGGAGGAAATAACACTTCCTTATTTACTTTCTCCACACCAGGCATGATTTTATAGACCTCTACTATATCCCCCTTTAGTTGTCTCTTTTCTAAGCTGAAAAGTCCCAGTCTTATTAATCTCTCCTCATATGGAAGCCGTTCCATACCCCTAATAATTTTTGTTGCCCTTTTTTTGAACCTTTTCCAATTCCAATATCTCTTTTTGAGATGAGGTGACCACATCTGCATGCAGTATCCAAGATGTAGGCATACCATGTGTGACAGGTTAGACCCCCCCCTTCTGGGATGCCACTTGATGTACTGGGGTTTCACTGAGCCTGTGCTGCTCCACCAGCCTGGATTGCCTCTCTGTTTTGCTGAATTAGGCTCTCTGGCCTCTTGCAGCACACATACACAGGTAGGGACACACCCAGCTGCAGACACAAACGGAAGTCAGCTCTGTGTGAGAGGATTCACCCAGCACTCACATGCACACCCCTTTTGGGGAATAACCCAAAATAATACTAGTTTATTAACTATAAAAGGCAGATTTTAAGCGATTATAAGAAATGCAAATAGAACAAAGCAGATTACTGAGCAAATGAAACAAAACACACAAACTAAGCTTGATTTACTAAAAAAAAAGTTACAAAATGTAATTTTCTCACCCTAAATGATGAATTAGGCAGGATGCAGAGTTTCTGTAGCTTAGAGTTCCAGTTATTTCTTCTTACAGACTGGACCTCTGTCTCAGACTGGACTCACCCCTGCCTTTCCCTTGAGGTTAGTTCCTTTGTCCCTTCAGGTTTTTTCAGCAGTCCTCCTTCTTGGGTAGGCAATGGAGGAGAGTCCAGATCAACCCCCTCCCCAGCCCTTAAAAAGGATTTACCTTTGTTTGATTCCCATCCCCCTACAGTGGAAAAGTGCCAGCAGTGTCCAAGGTGGTATTTTGTATCAGGTGACAGGACCACCTGACCTGGTAGTGTCAGAGCTATGTCCCAGGATGCCTCTCAAGAAGGAGAGAGATTAGTATCTTCACAGTCTTATTGTTTCTTCTTAATGGGCCATCAAGGCTGTGATAGCCGGTTGTCTGGTGGGTGTTTCCCAAATACACACACAAGTGTAGTTGTTAGGTAGTCAATATTCCTAACTTTAGATACAGAAATGATACATGCATACAAATTGGATAATCACTTTCAGCAAATCATAACCTTTCCAATATCTTACATGAGCCATCTTGCATAAAGTATATCTTAGTTATGCCATATTTATATCATAACCATATTTCTATGAAGAATATGGGGTGTAACATCACACCACAGATGTATATAGAGGCAGTATGATATTTTCTGTCTTATTATCTATCCCTTTCTTAATGATTCCCAACATTCTGTTCATTTTTTTGACTGCTGCTGCACATTGAATGGATGTTTTCAGAGAACTATCCAAAATGACTCCAACAGAACCTCCACTCTTTCTTGAGTGGTAACAGTTAATTTAGACCCCATCATTTTATATGTATAGTTTGGATTATGTTTTCCAATGTGCATTACTTTGCATTTATCAACATTGAATTTCATCTGCCATTTTGTTGCCCAGTCACCCAGTTTTGAGAGATCCTTTTGTAGCTCTTCACAGTCTGCCTGGGACTTAACTTGTGTAGTTTTGTATCATCTGCAAATTTTGCCATCTTACTGTTTATCCCTTTTTCCAGATCATTTATGAATATGTTGAATAGGCCTGGTCCCAGTACAGACCCCTGGGGGGACAGCACTATTTACCTCTTTCCATTCTGAAAACTGACCATTTATTCCTACCCTTTGTTTCCTATCTTTTAACCAGTTACCAGTCCATGAGAGGACCTTCCTTCTTATCCTATGACAGTCAACAAAATGCGATCTTGCAAGGAGCCCAAATTATGAGAGCCATAAATGCATTTGCTTCAAAAAAAGTAAGAAATATAAAGATGTGATTTGTCTCTTGTGATCATAAATCCGCTTTAAAGTTTTCAATAGTGTTCACTTAAACTCTTTCATGTCCATGGTAATAGTTTTGGAAGCTTGGGCAGCAATGGGGTGAGAGCCTTATAGTCACACACTTCTGATCTATTCTTCTAACTGCATGTTAGCCAAGTACCCTATGAAATTTCAGTGCCAGAACACGACCTATTTATAGAGGGTATTGGTCCCACTCTCCTGATCACTTACAGCACACATGTAACTACAGTTTGGCAAAGGTGATAGGGATGGAAGGAAAGCACTTGTGGAGTATGGCATTCAGAAAGAGCTTTGTAGTGGGTTATGCATAGTCATTCGGAATACTGAACACTAGTCACAGTGCTTTCTATAGTTTCACAATATGCATAAGCTCCAAGAACTCATTCTATTACATGGCATATTCCATATTCCCTTCCAGTCAGAGGGGAGGGAAACACAGCTTTCCATAACATGCAAGCACAGTTTGTTTCAGGGTTAGTGTCTGTAAGTGCCAGTATCAATGAATGTTGTTCAAACTCCAGATTAGTCCTCTAGTAATTATCTGTTCCAAAAAAAGAACAGGAGTACTTGTGGCACCTTAGAGACTAACAAATTTATTTGAGCATAAGCTTTCGTGGGCTACAGCCCACTTCATCGGATGCATAGAATGGAACATATAATAAGGAGATATATATACATACAGAACACGAAAAGGTGGAAGTAGCCATATCAACTCTAAGAGGCTAATTAATTAAGATGAGCTATTATCAGCAGGAGGGGAAAAAAACATTTGTAGTGATAATCAAGATGTGATATATGCCATTATGTGCCAGCAATGCCCCTCTGCCATGTACATTGGTCAAACCGGACAGTCTCTGCGCAAAAAAATAAATGGACACAAATCTGACAGATTGAATCTATTTCCCCATGTTAAGTATCCTCACACCTCTTGTCAACTGTTTGAAATGGGCTATCTTGATTATCCCTACAAAAGTTTTTTTTTTCTTCTGCTGATACCAGAGGAATACAGGAACCTAGGAAACACCAGACTGGATCAGACCAATCCTCTGTCTAGTCCAGTATCCTGTCTCTGACAGTTTCCAGTATCGGATACTTCAGAGAAAAATACAAGAAGAAAATTATGGAATAACTTTCCTTGTGGGGAAGCTTCTTTGTCTTCTTGTCAGCTAGAAGTTGGCTTATGCCTTGAATCATGAGAGTTTATAGCCATTCTTATATACAAATTTATCCTACTTAATGTAGCTGTGAATATTTTCCTTGTTTATTTACATGCTCAAACCTTTCCTGAATACTGCTAAGCTCTTGGCCTAAGTGATATCTAGTGGCACTGAGGTCCTGAGGTTAATTGTGCATTCTTATTTTAAAAATTGTAATTTTTATAATTTTGTTGAATGTTCCATTTTTCCATTTGTTAGTTTGCCTGCCTCTGTCTTTTACCTTCATATTAATCTTTTTTCTTAACTAAGCAGCTCCAATCTTTTCAGTCTCTCTCCATAAGGAAATCTTCCCATGACTCCTCATGTCACAGAACCCTTTCTATTATGGTTATATCTTTGCTGAAACTGGTCGAACAGAACTGGGCAGAGAATTCCACCTGCAAGATCTTACCACTGATTAGGACTGTCAAACGATTAAAAATAAAATCATAATTATTCACAAGATTAAAAAAATAGTCACGCTTAATCGCAGTTTTAATCACACTGCTAAACAATAGAATACCAATTTAAATTTATTATAAATATTTTTAGATGTTTTTCTACATTTTCAAATATATTGATTTCAATTACAACACAAAATACAAAGTGCACAGTGCTCACTTTATATTATTTTTATTACAAATATTTGCACTGTAAAAAAAGGTGAACAAAAGAGCATTTTTCAATTAATCTCATACAAGTATTGTAGTGCAATCTCTTTATCGTGAAAGTGCAATTTACAAATGTAGGATAATTATTTTTATAAATAACTCAAAAAACAAAAAAATATAAAACTTTAAAGTCCTGCAAGTCGAAGTAGGAAGGGGCATACAAATTTTTATCATATCTGGCACATAAATACCTTGCAATGCCAGCTACAACAGTGACATCCGAATGCCTGTTCTCACTTTCAGGTAACATTTGTAAATAGAAGTGGGCAGCATTATCTCCCATGAATGTAAACAAACTTGTTTGTCTTAGCAATTGGCTGAACAAACATGATTTTGTCTATTGTTTAACAGTATGATTAAAACTGTAATTGTGACTATTTTTTTAATCTAGGTAATTTGTTTTGCTTTAATTTGCGTTAATTCCAAATAACAATAATAGTGCCTCATCCAGAGCTCACTGAACTCAGTGGAAAGGCTCCCATTGACTTCAGCAGGGTTTGGATCAGTTCCTACAAGCCTACTGTCTATTCCCTTAGAATCTCCACAAAGAACTAACGGATCCTCATGATTAGTTATTAGCCACTTGTGGGACTGCAGTGCTACACGCTGAGAGAAACACTCACCCAGCAGGACATGTAATGAACAAGGCCTTTTATCTTGTACACAGAATTATATCCCTAGCAGTAAGGAGGATTTGTCCTTGTTATATTAGGAGCCATGTTTCCAAGGGTCTCAAACTTAGTCATGCAAGTTTGATCATGCCTTATAATCAGAATAGAAATCCTCGGCCTAGGAGTAATAATAATAATTAATAAAAATCTGTCTGGACTTTATTGAATTCTAGGAGCAGACTCTACACTGGGCCTGCTTTCCAAATCCATTCAGTTTGCGGAGTTAGTGGTCCACACAGGATCCCCTGCTGTAGGTATAGGGACTATTGCTGGAATCAGAAACACTCTTATAAACTCAAGGAGTTCTAGCAGTATGCCCACTGCAGAGATGCTCAGGCAGTGTAAAAACAGCTTTTACAAACACGCCTGACCTGATCATTTTTTACTTATGTGGGAGGAAAATGTGAAACGACCACTGTCTGAATAAAGAAGAACAGGAGTACTTGTGGCACCTTAGAGACTAACAAATTTATTAGAGCATAAGCTTTCGTGGATGCATCCGAAGAAGTGGGCTGTAGTCCACGAAAGCTTATGCTCTAATAAATTTGTTAGTCTCTAAGGTGCCACAAGTACTCCTGTTCTTCTTTTTTGCGGATACAGACTAACACGGCTGCTACTCTGAAAACTGTCTGAATAGGAGTTTTTCTGCTGTTGTTGATTGATTCCTTCCACTTAGACATCTGGAAATCTGAAGTCACTGCAAACCTAGCTTAGATAGGTCTAGTGAAAAGGGACTGGCTGGATTCTCTGCTCCTTTGTCCCCATCTTCACAATCACGGTTTATTCCAGTGCAAAACAGCCACAACCTCTCAATTGCCAGGGAGAGCCAGCACAGGCCAAAAAGTGAGTGGTGTTAGCCAGAGAGGGGGAATGGCCTGAGTGGCCAGGGTTGCACTGATTCAGCAAATTCCCTCAGCAGCTTCAGTGGGTTCCTATGGGGATTTTACATCTGCCCCAGATGGTAGAAAACCCAAGGAAGGGCAGGCAGTGCCCTCTGTAGAGGTGAATCGTCCCTGGTGGTTGGGACCAGCCCAGCCTGGGGAAGTAGAATATAAAGTGTCTCCCACCAGAGTCAGTGGCCCTGGAAAGTTTTGCCAATAACAATGTGTCTCTAACATACCGATATTAAAAAATCAAGGGCCAAATTCCCCCTTCCCTGATGTCAGTGGAATTACACCAATGATGATTTAGGCCCCATGTAGACAGAGTATAGATGACATAGAAAGCAGTCTCAGTCCCACTATATTTTTATTCACGTTCACATGACTTTAAAAATAACTTTCTGCTTAGTTTTTGTTTGTAAGGAATGGTCCAATCCAAAGCCCATGAAGTCAACGGGCATTTTCAATTATTGCCACTGGGCTTTGGATCAGGCACTAAGACAGAAAATAGTGTTAGACCCATACTGGGATCCCTAGCTCTGTTATTATAGTGGGACCACTCTCCTGTGCTGCTAATCTGGTGAATACATTGAAAGCAGAAAGTGCACTGAAAGAATACAATTGGCTCATGGGCTCTGCCATTATCTCTGCATTGAAAAGACACAGCAACCCCAATCAGACCAGATGCCTCTGAATAACATCTTAACATATGACACCACCGTTCTAGTTCTAATTTGGTGAAGTGATTTTTTTGCTTGTCACCAAGCAGAATGCAGAACATTTCAAGTGCTTTCGCATCATGTAGCCAAATATAACTTACTGGATCATATAACATTTCACTTGGCTGATGAAAACAAGGGCTGGCTGTGTTAAGACCTGCACTGATTTGCAAATCAAGTGTATATAAAACATAAATAACTGCAAATGTCAAAGGCTGCAGGAGGCTTGATGTGTTGATTTTCTCCAGACACAAAACAGTCATGCTGCTTTCTGCACGTCTTCTGCAAATTGGTGATAATATTCTGCAAGCTGCTGATAGTGTTTGATTTGTCACCACTGTATTTTGCAGACAGCTAAATCCAAATGCCATTACTTAAAAGAAACACCAGGCATTAAACATATTGGGACCACTTTTCAAGTATGGGCGCCTTAATAAGATGTCCAGATCTAGCATTTCAGAGTTGTTTGACTTGTAAGCACAGAAAACAGGCCTTACTGTCAAACTGACCTGTGACGTTGTACCCCATAAGGCTTTATGGAAATATGCTTATGAATGTATATATGACATAACTGGAATATGTTTTATGCTATATATGCCATGTAACATATCTATGTAAAGGTTATGATCTACTGAATCTATTCCTTCTATTTGTATGCATGCATTATTTTTGTGTTCAAAGTTATAAATATTGGCTGTGTACTTGCTTGATTTCTAAGTAGCCTTAGTAAAGCATTTGGTCAGCTTCTTGGGAAAGGAATGTGCAAGTTAAGTGCCCAATCAAGAAGCACTTAACGGACAATGGATCTCGGAAGGCTCCAATCCACATAAGAAGTCTACATGAGGACGTTCAAGGCACCATGTGAACCATGGCTGCTATCTGTAAGTTCTGAGTCATGCATGGACATGTAACTTGCCCATGTGACTCCAAAACTCCATCTTGGAGCTGAACTTTGCATAGGAAAGAGGAGGGGGTCTCCACCCATAAGAGAAAGTCTATTTAAACCCCTGGGAGACCTCTCCATTTTGTCTTCAGCTGGCTCAAGAGAGAGCCTCTCCACCCCCAAGGATACCTGAAAGAAACTGGAACAAAGGACAGTAACTACAGGGGATGTGAGTGATTGCAGGACCCAGACTAGAAGAGGACTAGTCTGTAAAAGGAAGCTTACTGGAACACCTCTGAGGGTGAGATTTTATCTATATTCAGTTTTCTTACTGTATTAGACATAGACTTGCGTGTTTTATTTTATTTTACTTGGTAATTCACTTTGTTCTGTCTGGTACTACTTGGAACTACTTAAATCTACTTTCTGTATTTAATAAAATCACTTTTTACTTATTAATTAACCCAGAGTATGTATTAATACTGGGGGGGGGGGCAAACAGCTGTGCATATCTCTCTATCAGTGTTATAGAGGGTGAACAATTTATGAGTTTACCCTGTATAAGTTTTATACAGGGTAAAATGGATTTATTTGGGAGTTGAGCATTTGAGTGTTAGACAGGAACTCATCTTAACCTGCTTTCAATTAAGCCTACAGCTGTTAAGGGACATGGTTCAGACCTGGGTCTGGGTTTGCAGCAGGCTATCGAGTCTGGCTCAAACCAGGCAGGGCACTGAAGTCCCAAGCTGGGAGGGCAGGGGCAGAAGTAGTCTTGGCACATCAGTTGGCAGCCCCAAGGGGGTTTCTGTGACCCAACCCATCACATGACCCTCCAAAGGAAGGGGTTCAAAAACTGAGCTCCCAGTTTGCCAAATTGTTTTTAGTTTCAATACAACTGGGTCGAATCATGTATTGGTTACTCAGGCAAAATTCCCACTGGAGTTACTGCAGATTTTTCCAAAGTAAGGAAGGACTGTGGACAAGTTCTGCTCCTCTCTCACATCAACCCCACAAACCTGTAGAGACTGAAAGACATTCCATTACACAGGAGAGGGAAGGCCACAGGAGACTCATGCAGTGATGGTCCACATTGTGGTAGTGCACCACATGGCTTATCTGTGCAGGGGTCTTGGTGGAGTTTGTATGTAAGAGGTGTCCTGGTGGTATTGTAGGGGAGCACTGGGGAAGAGGAAGTGAATCTGCCACTGTGCAGATGGATGGGCTGCAGAAGTGACCATGGAAGATATGAGCCTGGTGCTTTGTCCTGGGAAGTCGTATGGGATCGGTGGGATGGGATCCTCCCCCTAGGCTGTAAAGCATCTGTTCAGCAACTCCACAGCTGCTACTGCAAATCATAGATCCACATAGTCATGCATCACCCTTGAGCCTGGGCTTTGGGCAGGTGAGAGGTATGGCTCTGTGTGAGGACTGCATGTCTTTTATTAATGCTGTGCCACCTGTTCCTAGGGTCACTCAGCAATTCAGCTGCACGTGGAAGTGGTTGCAGAAACTATATATTTCTTCTGTATTTAGTACCTTGGTCATGTTCAGCCATGTAGGAACTCAGGCCCGGATTCTCAAAGGCACTTAGTTGCCTAACTCCCATTGATTTTAGGTGCCTATAGGGCTTTCAATTGAAGTTAGGCACCTTTGAGGGCCTGGACCTTGCTGTTCAGCTACATCCAATTCCAACAGCACATGTATAATATTTGTCCTCATTCATTTTTATCAGTCTCCTAATTTATATTTAAGGAAGTTTTTGCCTGCATTCTGATGATGATAGAAGAAAGTCTACGACCTCTTAGGCTTGAGATCTCTTAACTTCTCATCCTTTAAGGAAGGCCACATAGGACAAAGACTTATTTGTATCTCTAAGGCTGGTAGCAAGTTTCTGATATGTTGACCCATAAGCAGCTGCACTGTAATTACTCTGGTGACTGATGATGGGTTGGCTTGCCATATAGCTCAGGGTCTTTTTGTTGTCAAATTCTCTCAGCAACCCGCACTGCTCTCTTCATCAGTCCATTCCCTCGGTGTGGTGGGGGTACAAATAATAAATTTGACATCACAGTGTACGTATTCCAGAAGATTTGAATGCCTTTTCTGTTAAAAAGCAAAAGAAACAAATGTCACACAGCCATTCATTAAGTAATACTATTGAAAACATAGCATTCCCATTCAGGATGTATTAATCAGAATCTGTGAAAATATTTTCTCCCTGGACTACTAACAATTCTTCCTACGTCACATTATGCTGCAGATGTTGATAGTAGATTATAAAAGCCAAGCTTTTGACAGCTGAAAACTTAAAATATAGACTTTTCTACCAAACAGTGAATTAATCAATATAAATTGCAGTTGGCTTGAAAATTCTAAACCTCAGCTGATTTTTTTGAATAAAGCATATCACTTTGTGATTAGAATTTAGAAAAGTGGCCCAAAATTGAGCTGCAGACAGGAAAACTGATGAGAAATACCACACCTTAAATCAGCATGCTCAATAGCAAATAGAAAGGAGAGCATCTTAACTGACAGTTCCACATGCCCCCTGGAGATAATGATGTGGTGGCATGACTATTCTCTCCACTGCATTTCTAAAGGGACTGCAGCAAACCAGCCAGGACGCTAAAGCTGCTGGTAAGACCAATTTTTGTTAATGTTCTGGGTTTTTTTTCTTTTGGACTGAATTATTCATATAGATTTTCATGTTCTAAGGAAACTCCATTTATTGTTATTAAAGTTAGGTATTGTTATCCTTGGTAAACCCAGTAATTATTTTAAAACCAGAATAACACATTTCTTGTAGGCAGTGGGTGATCTTTGCTTTCAAAAGCACTGCATTGAGTTAGCAATCAAAAAAACTAATTCTAAACCAATCTGGAACAACAGAGAAAACAATGGACCATTTAGGGTAATTACTACATTTAGATTTCACTCCTTTTTCTTAGAAAAATCATGGAAAGCTTGATTTTGCTCCAATGATCTGTAAACTATGAGTAGTTCACATACTTACTTATCATACAGAATTGTAAAGATTTACATAGCGCAGCTTTGGGTTGTAAGGTCCTTGGGGCAGTCACTGCAAATGTAGTTGTGTCTTGAATAGCATTCAGTCTGTCTGCATTTAGTCCAAATAAATAATAATAATAATACCCACATCATTGGTCAGACTCCTCTGAAAGAAAATGTTTGAGTTTGATAATATAACATGACATTATTTCTAGGCTTTGTGCAATATGCAACAAGGCTTTTTGACACAGCTTTAGCACAGTGTTCAAAAATAATTCTTTAACCACGGAATAATGGCATTGTTTCTATTAATGTTATGCAGACCGATGCTGATAAACAAATGCACTTTATAAAATGTATTTTAATTTAAATTCTCTTGGTAGCTACTAAATTAACTGAGACCCACTAAAATTAGCTCATCCATTAGTTACCAATTTTTATCAGCTCAGCCTTTCAAACTGAACCCCCAATACATTTCATATATCTCTGTATGGTTTTATATTACGCTGATACTTGCTAGGATCAAAGAGGAATGGAAATGCAGACAGTGTAAATGTGTTATACCTAATGCAGAGTTCTGTTCTTCTTCACAACTGTTTGCAAATGTGCAACAAACCCTAGACATTTTTATTTTGTGCAGCATAGGACATAGAAACAAAGGACACCTGGAAGGAAGGAACCTCCTAGGTCATCAAATCCAATCCATGCTATTGCAGGCAACCCCATCATATAATCCCATTCATAAATGTATCAAGCTCCATTTTCAAACTAGTTAGGTTGTTTGCCCACAACTCCAATTTGGAGGCAGTTACAGAACCATTGATTCGTAGAAAGCTGCTTCTAATTTCCAGCCGAAATTTATTCATTCACAGGTTATACCCATTTGTTCTTGTGCCAACAGTGCCCTTTAGCAACATATTTATGGCCAACAAATTGGCATCTTTGAGAAGTAATATACAAAGGATTTGGGACTAGAGTCAAACATGGAATAGCTTTGTATCCAGTTGCCATGAATCCTCACTAACACATTGTGGTGAAGTGTTGCTTTTCATATCAGAGAGGAGAAAAACATAAAAATGTAGCCAGCAAAAATAGTTCTAACTACAATTGACTCTGCTTGCTGGCTGCCAGATGCATACCTAATGCTCTAATCTGTCCATTTTATTTTTATATACTCATCCTTCTAAGCTTCTACATGACTCAACAAGGATGTTGTCTGCACTGTGATTTGCCTTTCTGACAAGGAAAATAGATACCGTTCCCTGGGTTCTGCGGTCAGTGGTGTTTTGCTGTTAAATTACAGGACTTGCAACTGATTTCCTGTCCCTTCAATATAATCAGAAGCATCCTTGAAAGTCATTTGATTTCATGTATCTCAGAATTCCATTTTGGTGTAACTTCAACAGAAAGAGCCAGACCCTCAGCGGGTTTAAGTGAGTGTCGCTCCATTGAAGTCAAATTGCACCCACTGAGGATCCTGCCGAAGGGTTGTATAATATGACCAGCTTGTAACATCACACAGAAACGTCGGACACATGGGGTTTGTGTGATACCAGAATATGACCCCAATAAGATCATCAAAACACACTGCTTAAAAATTTTAATTTTTTAAAACCTTGCTGTATTGAATTATATCATATTTAACAATAAAGCTGTGCAATACAAGTGTCAGCAAAGCCATTACGGATAGCTTGGACAGAGTACTTAGTTGGCACACTGAAGATGCATGTGTTAGAGCATAGCTGGATCCTGAATATGTATTCCTGAAATAGCAACCATACCAGCACTCCTTTGCTTATTTCAGTCCCCTGGGTACAGTGAAGAGGCATTGCTAGACCATGCCCAGATATGTACCCCACTGTTTGCCAAACATTCTCAGAGATGCCTTCACCCTGAAGATAATATTTTTTTGGCATTTACAGGCATCGATTTCACTTGTCCCCACCTGCTCAGAAACCATTGCTGCGTCTCTTGTTCCAGTGGAGCAGCAGACTTCTCTGAGAGAGGGACAAAGACACTTCTAACAAATGTTTTAATTGTTTTTAATTCCTATAGACCTGTCTAGTCACTGAGGGTGAGCTCATGTTGCATAGTGCCTTACTCCTTGAACAGGCCCATAAAAATCAATGGGATTGCTGGCAGAGTAAAATACTATTACCGTACTACTTCTACTACTACAGTGTGGCAGGATCTGGCCTTGAGTAAAAAAGCTTTAGAGCTTGTAAGTCTTGTTTGGTCCTTACAGGCCTTCAATGTAGAACTCTCAATGTTTGTTTAAACTTCCCAGTTCCTACAACTGCATTATCCATGGTTTCTTTTATTTTTTCCCCTTTAAACCACATATTTGTATCATAGCTGATAACATGTCATTCAAAATATGACATTTACATTTCATAAGAAAATCCATCCTGAAACGTGGAAGCAACTTTTATTTTATTTTTACTTTTATTTTATTTTTAACTTTTATTTTTAGCAGGAGAAAATGAGATGATTTATTGTAATGACCATCTCTGATGGGGTGGACTGGCCCTGCACTGGAGCAGAAGGGGTTAAATCAGCGCTCTCAGCAGTCGAAGCCATGCCCCATCAACCCTGCTGGGCATGCTCCAACTGCTGCTGCAGTATAAAAGGGAGACAAGGGAAGTCAGGGGCACAAGTCACCAAAAAAGTGATCCTCGAGCAATTCACCCAGATCCTCCCCAGTGGAGGGAAGGAGGTGGTCCAGGTGCATAGGCCAGCAACCCTCGCTGACGCCGTCGAGTTAATGGAGGACTACCTGGTGGCAGATACCCCAGGGCCACATGCCAGCAACACTGTAGAGGAAGGATGGTTCAGCTGGAGGGACCCCTCATCGCAACGAACTGGGGAGAGCACTGCGCCTATCCTGAACCTCAGCTACGCGCATAGGCCCCCAAGAAAGGTGACTAGCAGGCCATGGACCAGCCTGGAAAGGAGGAGACGCATCAGAGGGGGTACCCCCACCAAAGATGGGCGCACCCTCCGGGGGATGCTGGGACCAGTGCTATGAGTGCGGGCAAGAGGGACACTTTTACCAAGATTGCCCATATGTGGATTGCAGTTATGGCTAAGTATGGGTGGCCAGCCACTGTGCCTGAAGGAAGGGCTCAGAGAAACTTGTAGTCCTGGCGAGGGTAAATGGGGCCCCACACTGGCCCCGGTGTACACTGGATGCAGCCAGACCCTTGTCCACGATGGGATGAGCCTACAGGGAAGGAGATACAGTTACAGTGTATCCATGGGGGCATAGGGCTCTATCCCCCGGCTATGGTTAAATTGGAGATCGCCCTGCATGACGCAGTCCTCCAGGTTGGGGGTCACTCCCCAGACTAGCATATCCTGTGATCCTTGAGCATAACTGACCTTGGTTCAAGGAGCTCCTAAGGGGCTACGAGCACTGAAATCCAGGCGGGGAGGAGGCAGCAATTCCATGGGGAGGGCTACTTGGCCGATCGGCGGATCCTGACCCGGGGGAGGGCCCTTCTGACACCTCCCCGGCCTGAGATGGCCCACTGCCCCAAGCAGAGACTTCCATGGAGGAGGCCCCGTGGAAACTGGAGACCAACGGGGACTTCGTCCGGGAGCAAAAGGATGACCCGACTCTAAGCTACGCCTGCGAACAAGCAACGACCCCAGGCCCAGAAGTTGGGGACTGTACCCACCACCCACAAGGGCCACGCTTTGAGATCTGGCAGGATCGCCTATACTGCATGGTCAAAGACCCTTAGACACAGGAAGACCTCTGACAGCTGCTGGTTCCACACAGGCTGCGGCGTGACCTCCTTCACTTGGACCATGCGGTGCCATGGGCGGGGCCCCTGGGGAGAGAGAAGACCCTCCAAAGGGTAGCCCGATGATTTTTCTGGCCAGGATCCACCAGAAGGTAAAGGATTTCTGTGCCTCTTGCCCAGAGTGTCAGCGTGCCGGACCAAACAGGGTACCCAAAGCACCCCTCATCCCATTATCTGTGCTGGGGTTCCCTTTGAGTGTATCAGCCTAAACCTGGTGGGGCCACTGGAAAGGAGTGTGGAGGGGAACTGATACATCCTGGTGATAAGGGACTATGCCACCCGGTTCCCTGGAGCCATCCCATTGCGAATGGCCATGGAACCTATGATTGCCACTGAGCTAGTTAAAGTCTTCACCAGGGTGGGGACACCACAGGAAATCCTGACTGATCAAAGTACCAACCTGATGTCCTGTCTGATGGCCGAACTCTGCCACTTACTCAACATCCGGGCTCTCAAGTTGTCAATGTACCACCCTCAGACAGATGGGCTGGTAGAGCGTTTCAATCAGGCATTGAAAATGATGTTGCATAAGTTTCTGGAAGAGGACCCCCAGTACTGGAACACATTACTTCCAGCCCTGCTGCTCTCTGTATGGGAGGTACCCTAGGCATCAACCGGCTTCTCCCCTTTGAACTCCTCTACGGGCAACAATCCCAGGACATCCCTGACCTCGTTTGGGAGGATTGGGAAGAGCAAGCAACCCGGGTCACAGGGGTGATCCACTACGTGTTGCAACTGTGGGAATGGCTCCATACTCTGGGGACTTTTGCCCAGAAGAATCTGTTACAGGCTCAGCACGTACAAGAACAGCACTACAACAAGGGGGCCAGACTCTGCACATTTGAGCCAGGAGATGACGTCCTGCTCTTGTTATTCTCCACAGACTCCAAACTGATGGCCAAGTGGCAGGGACCCTACGAGGTCACCTGACTGGTGGGACCAGTGGACTATGAGATCCGGCTACCGGGGAGATGGAAAGAGATACACATATACCATGTTAACCTGCTGAAGGCGTGGAATGCCAGGGAAGACCATTACCCTTTCCCTCTGTAGCCCGAACTGGGACTGCTGGTTGACAGAACCCTAGCGTCTGGGCCGGCCATGATGGGTGCCGAGCTGAGCCCTGAGCAGCGGGGACAGCTGCAGTGGGTCTTGCAGGCCTTTCCAGAAGCCTTATCCGCCCACCCTGGGCGGATGGAAGTCATGCACCAGCATATAGCTACTATACAAGGCCAAAAGGTCTGTGATGCCCACTGACCACTCCTGAGGAAGATGTGGGAGGCCATCAGGAGGGAACTAGACACCATGCTGGAGCTGGGGGTAGTGGAAGAATCAAGGAGTGAATGGTGTAGCCTGATTGTCCTAGATGGGACCACCTGCTGTTATATCAACTTTAGGAAAGTCAACACCATCTCCTGCTTTGATGCATTCCCCAGGTGGAGAAGCTCTTGGAGAGGCAAGGAGGAGTTGTGTTCTTCTCCAGGCTTGATTTGACAAAAGGGTATTGGCAAATACCCTTTATGTCAAACTCGAGGGTGAAGACAGCTTTCCCTACTCCATTTGGCCTATTTCATTTTGTGAGAATGCCTTTTGGACTGCACGGTGCTGCTGTCACCTTCTAATGAACTCCATCCTGCAGCCCCACGACCAGTACGCAGTGGCATATATTGATGACATCATGATATATAACGCCAACTGGGAAACCATCTCTGACATGTTGCCAATGTACTAGGAGCCCTAAAAGAGTCCGGACTCATGGCAAAACCAGCCAAATGTCACCTTGGTCAATGGGAGGTGACCTATCTAGGGTACATAGTGGGTGGGGGCAAGCTGCGGCCCCTAGTGGATAAGGTTCAAGCCCTAAAAGAATGGTTTGCCTGCACGACAAAGAAGCAAGTGAGGCAGTTTCTAGGACTGGTGGGGTACTACCGCTGATTCGTACCCGATTTCAGAACGCTGGCAGCCCCTCTCTCGGACCTGACAAAGAACTCTCAACCACAGACAGTCTGGTGGTCTGAGAGATGCGAGGTGGCCTTCCAGATGCTGAAGGAACGGCTAGCTCAGGGGCCAGTTTTAACACACCCAGACTTTATGAGGTCCTTCATCCTACAGACAGATGCCTCACAAACGGAGCTCAGGGCAGTCCTCTCCCAGCAAGTCAATGGCGAAGAACACCCGGTCCGATATCTAAGCCGGAAACTGTACCCCAGGGAGACCCGATATTTGACCATCAAGAAAGAGGTGCTAGCCGTGAAGTGGGCAGTGGAGGCCCTGCGTTATTACTTACTGGGAACCCTTTCCAACTAATTACTGACCATGCATCCCTTCACTGGCTTAATAGCATGAAAGATCATGTGTTGGTACCTCTCCCTGCAGCCGTACGATTTCCAGGTCTTCCATCAACCGGGTAAGGCACATGCCAACACAGATTTATTTTCGAGGTGGGATAGAGAGGAGGACAAGGAAGGACACCAGATAGGTGCCCTCTTCAGGGGGAGAGTGTGTGACAGGGTGGACTAGCCCCACACTGGAGCAGAAGGGGTTAAAGCAGCGCTCTCAGCAGCTGAAGCCATGCCCCATCAACCCTGCTGGGCATGCTCCAACTGCTGCTGCAGTGTAAAAGGAGCAGCATAGCTCAGTCTGGGCTCTCTGCCGAGGAGGAAGGACGCTTGGTAGGGGCTCCAGCCCAGGAGCCGTTACAGCCATTACCTACGGGAGGCGAAGAGCCCGAGACCTGCCGCTATCGGAACCCCAGGGAGCGTCCAGCACTGAGGTGCCTGGAGGCCCTGATACCCTACGGACCCTGCGGCAGGAAAGCCGGTAGGAAGTGACCCAGGGAGGTTGAGGGAGTGGTACCTCCCACCCTCATGAGGTCAGTGTGTTTCAGTGGAATTCCCCGCTGACCCAGTGGCGGACCACTCCAACTCTGTTAGGGCCCTGGGTTGAGGCCCAGTGGGGTCGTCTGGCCCTGAGCCCTACTACTGGGGCTGCCACCTCCGTGGTGATGGCCCCCAGGCACTAGCCACTAGACCACCCTACCCTACCTCCGAGGGTGGATGTATTGACTCTAGCCACTAGATCACCCTACCCTGCCTCCAAGGGTGATTGACTCCGGCCACTAGGCAACACTACCCTATAGTCAAGGGTGGTTGTATTGACTCTGGTCATTGGGCCACACTCCCTTGCAGTTAAGGGGAGTGCTACTGACTCCGGCCTTTGGGCCATGCTTTCCTGCAGACAAAGGAAGCCCTCTTGACTCCAGAAATTGGGCCACACTCCCCTGCAGTTAAGGGGAGTCCTACTGACTCCGGCCATTGAACTACACAGCCCAGTGGCTAAGCGCAACCGTATTGACTTAACCATGTGGCCCTGCAACACCATCCCTTTATTAAAATTTATTATCTGTCATGCTCTTGTGATCATCAGATCAGGGATTACTTTTTGTTTCATTGTATAATCCAATGTCCCTCTGCATAGAGGTGAATTTGACCCTCAAATAGTGAATTTAGGATTTTTATTCTGTAAACCTGATCTTAAATACTACCTCAGGAGATAATCTGGGAAGTCATACTGTTTGCTTCTAATATAAAAGCAACTAGTTTGAAAGAGCAAAAATCTAGTAATACAACTCTCAGATACTTAGTGCATCAGATTCCATTTCCCCATTGACAGATCTCAATGGAAAACAAAAAAGCATTAAAATCTGATAGGATCATCTATAGGAGGCTGGCAATCTGAATGTGGATTGCTGACAGTAGATGCTCCAAGGTTAGTGTACTGTATCTGTAACAATATATTGCATGTTCAGCATGGTGGCATCTCAGATTTTGTTATGAGTTCTGCCAGACTGTATTTTACATCAGCTGTTCACTCAACCAAGCAGAACGTTGGATTGTGTCATCATCTAATTGACTGGAACATTGCAAAAGAAGCAGACAACAGACATGGTGGTGTGGCATCACCATATTCAACATAAAAATCTAAGGTCAAGATTCTGACCTCAGCTACACTGGTGTTAATCCAAAAAAACTCCATTAATGTCAATGGAGTTACTGGAGACTCTGTTGGTTTCAATGGCATTAGTCTGGATTTACATCAGTAGTAAGCTCAGAATCTGTCCTAGAGGGTTTGGTTTTGCATTTCACAGTAGTTTTGCATCAGAAAAACTGCTTTGTCTAATTTAAAATCGGGTAAGAGAGGTCAGAATTAGGACTGTTTCTGATTAGTCATTGCTTTAAAACACTGAAGATACCATAAAGAGTGTGGGAAAATATATAAAAGTTATTGCCACTCAGTAAGTGACAGAAGACAAGTGAAATTTCCTCTGATGTTCACAAAATGTTTGCAGTGTTGTTGTAGCTGTGTTGGTCCCAGGATATTAGAGGGACTAACTGGGTGAGGTAATATCTTCTATTGCATCAACTCCTGTTGGCAAAAGAGACAAGCTTTTGAGTTGACCTGGAGCTTAGAGAGGTTATGCATTGAGGGGCAAATCCTGCTCACATCTCTCCCCCCACTCCATCTCTGGGTGCAAAGAGCCCCTAGCAGGAAAAGAGTTCTGCAGCATAAAGCAGGAAAGGGCTTGGGAATGGCCATGCGAGGTCATCTTCTGTTTAGTGCAGAACCCAGCTATGCAGGGGGCTCCGTGTGTAGCAGTGCATGGGAGTGGGGGTGGCCCAGATGAGGAGCAGGGACCATAGCCAGCATCATTCCAGCACTTAATCAAGATACTCAACCAGGCATTGGTGGGTACATTTGCTTCGGAGGGCCTGATCCTGGGATTTCAATGGGAGCTGAGGGTGCCCAACTCTGAGTTGAGAAGAGGCATTTCAAGGAATAGAATTATACCCTGTTAACTAACGTGTCAATCTCAAATGGAATGGAGTTTCCCCAGGGAATGATTTATGCATTCAACTGCTTGTCCTCTGTCTCTGTTGGCTCAATGACCATCGCCACTTTGGCATTCAGGTTCCTTGGTCTAAAATGCTAATAGAGTCATTGTCCATTTCAGAGTTCACAATGAAGCTGGTGCCAAACCTCCTCCTTTGCTTGCTGCTGCTGGTGCAACTGTATCACACTGAAACAACAGATGAAGAACCACAGCCACCTAAAGGGCCTTGTGCAAATTGGATGGGAGGAGCACCAGGCTACCCAGGCCACAATGGCGTCCCAGGCAGAGATGGAAAGGATGGGAAAGACGGGCAAAAGGGAGAGAACGGAGAGCCAGGTCTGCGTGAGGCTTTAATATTCTATACCATTTCAATCAAACATGACCTGACTTCTGAGGGAAGGAAGCCTCAGTAGGGACAGGATTCAAAGTTCATGGAGGTCAATGGAAAGATTTCCACTGACTTCCACGGGCTTTGAATCAGGCCTAAAGTTCTCAGAGCTAATGTGTCATTCCATATTTAGCAAATGAGAGCACAAGGCACAGAATGTGTATGTAGAAGAGGGGACAAATATATTCTTTGGATGGAAAGTTCTGAAATGTTAGGAGCCAGGTAACAGTTTAGAGGAAAGAATTTCCCTGGCTTCTTCCCTATAAACAAACCACTGATTCTCTGTCTATGTAATTACCTGCTCCTGTTAGTGTCAGAGTTGTAAATGAATGTTTAAGGATCTGATTGTTTGTATTTCAATGCAGTGTATAGTTATTTTGCAATACAGAGAAAGCTAGTCAAATTTGCCAATATTTGTTTGTATTTGAAGTCACTGTATGTTATTCAGTGGCATCAGCTATAAACATTGCCAGCATTTCCATTTTCAGCAACTATTTTATGTCATTTATAAAATCTAGCTCTCACCTGAAATTTGGCTTAGAAGGTCTCTTCCCAAACAGCTGAGAAAATTTTGGGGTTATCATTGGTTAACTTTTTGGTTAGCTTTGGTTTTTTAGGTGAAAAACTGCAGTTTATGCTTTTGAGGATTCTAGAAATAAAATGAAAAAATGACAATTATTTCAATTACCATGCACGTGCATTAACATTTCTAACAGCTATCACTAATTCAAAACTTCGGATCGATATCTGCTTACTGGGAAAATAAACTGGGAAAAATCAGAACTATTGGAAATCTCCTGGTTGGCAGCTAATGGGGCTTTCTCTCAATGGAATTTCCAAAGGCAAATTGATGCATGTGAGTACCTAGGTATAAAAGTACCAAGAAATATTAACAAACTAGTGAAAATAATTTTAGATTCTGTACTCTTCCAAATAGTTAGTGATACAAATAGGGGCCATCATCCGTCCCTCAGGCTGTGGGGAAGGGTTCACACAATAAAAATGTATATTCTGCCTAAACTCCTCTATAGTTAAAGGGTATGTCTATACTGTCTGGGCTCTAGGACCCTGCAGAGCCCAGAAGACTACACCGCAATGAAACAGCTCCACAGCCCAAGCCCTGCAAGCCCAAGTCAGCTGGCGTGGGCCAGCCGCAGGTGTCTAATTGCAGACGACATACCCTAAGTGGCATACCTGTATATATCCCTCTGGCTTATCTCTATATATCTGTCCAACTTATTTTAGAAAATTTAATAGCATTATTAGAACCTTCCTGTGAGGCTCTGATCAGAGACCATGACTACCATCTCCAATTCCTTAAAGCCAACAGGGTTGGGTCCCCCAGACCTACAAAATTAATATTATGCTTTTATCATAGAAAATGGGGAAGAAAATGGCAGATGAAATTCAATGTTGATTAAATGCACAGTGGAAAACATCATCCCAACTATCCATACAAAATGGAGTCTAAATTAGCTGCTACCACTCGAGAAAGAGATCTTGGAATCATCATGGATAGTTCTCTGAAAAATTTACTCAATGTGCACCAGCAGTCAAAAAAGCTAACAGAATGTTAGGAACCATTAGGAAAGCTATAGGTAATAAGACAGAAAATATCATAATGCCACTTTATAAATCCACGGGACGCCCACACCTTGAATATTGTGTGCAGTTCTGGTCACCACATCTCAAAAAAGATAAGAGAATAGGAAAAAGTACAGAGAAGGGCAAAAAAAAAAAGAGAGAAGACTGTTCAGCTTCGAAAAGAGACGACTGAGGGGGGATATGATAGAGATCTATAAAATCATGAATGGTGCAGAGAAAGTAAATAAGGAAGTGTTATTTACCTATTCACATAACACACAAACCAGGGGTCACTCAATGAAATAAAATAAGCAGCAGGTTTAAAACAAAAGGAAGTGCTTCAGCCGATTGCGGCTCCCAGTGGCAGCGGTTCGCTGCTCCAGGCCAATGGGAGCTGCTGGAAGTGGTGGCCAGTACGTCCCTCAGTCCGCGCTGCTTCCAGCAGCTCCCATTGGCCTGGAGCAGCGAACCGTGGCCACTAGGAGCCGCGATCAGCCGAACCTACGGACGCGGCAGGTACACAAACTGGCCCAGCCCGCCAGGGGCTTTCCCTGCACAAGCGGCGGAACAAGTTTGGGAACCACTGGCCTACAGTGATGGCTGCATGAAGGGTCTGGGCTATCCTAGCTAAGAGGTTCCAATTTGCCATCATGCAAAAGCACCCATTTGGGACAACCCAGACATGCAAATTGGGACCAAACCTACAATTTGGAAGTACTCGCTGAGGAGGGGCATCATATGGATTTCCAAATTAGTCAGCTATGAGGGCTTTGTCCCTTTTCTAACACTAAAACAAAGTTATGATCTGCCAACCTCAGCGGAGTGGCAGTACTTTCAGTTCAGACATTTGCTAACTTATCAATTTGGTCCAGATGACCTAGGACTGCCTGAGGCCCAGAGGTACTGGGAACCTTTAAAATGCTCCAAAAACTCCCCAGGCCCATGTCCATTATGCATACTTTGTTAATGAAGAGGAACTTGATTAGTCTGAAGTTCCTTGAGGAAGTGTGGGAAGGGGATTTATCACTGCCCTTAAAAGAACCCCAATGGCAGAGCATATTACAAAAAAATAAAAATGCTTCGGTGGATTGCAGGCTGCCCTTGCTGCAACAAAATACAGGTTGCAAAAGGCCGTATCCTCTGATGGTTGAGGGTGCTGTAACAAAGAAAAAGGAACTCTGATGCGTATGCAATGGGACTGTCCAAAAAACAAGCAGCTGTGGAAAGGGGAAGCCACAAGAGTTAAAATAATGCTCAGCTTCAGCTGAAAACGATATCCTTGGTTATTTATCTGCTAAGCTGGGTTTAACTGTGCCATAAAGTCATTGGGTTTTGAGGGCAGCAGTGATCATCAAGTGCATGATTTTACAAAAATGGAAGAATAGTCTTATGCCCAATATAAAGCAGTGGTGTTTAAACCTGTCTGAGTTAGCAGCCAAAGAAAGAATAGCTTATGGCCGTAGAGAGCAATTATATTGATTTGAAAAAATGTGGACCCTCCCCCACCTTTTTGGATAAAAATGTTGAGATGGCTCAAAGAATGGCAGATTTTCATTCCACCTAACCCCTCCTCTCCAATGCACCCTGCCCTCGTCCGGTCCCCTCCTTCCCTCTCCTTATTTATGCTTGGCTTCTCCTGTTTTATTACTGTTACCCCCACACTAACACCTGATGTCTATGCAGTATTGTCTGGTCAGGCCTTGCAGCTTTGACAGCTTGTAAAACTGTGTAATTCCATCTTTCTATTGGAGATCCCATGAAGTACGCAGTATCTGGAAATATACACTAGCTGTAAGTCATTCCCTTTTTGTCCTTTTCATTGTCTATTTCTTTATGAAAATCAGTAAAATAATTAATCATAAAAAATTGTAACAGAAAAACTTCAAAGTGGATTTGATGATGGGGCTAAAAGTGTGCCATATATGTCCATGCAGGGTGCAAATGATCGTCCCAAAGAGCACCAATGGACCATTGCAGTAGTATCCACTGCAACTAGAGGAGACGGCTCAATGAAGCTAAGCATCAGATTTGAAATAGCTACACTCCCTTGAAGTATGGGTGTGAATTCCAGCAGGGTTGAGTCAACCCTTTGTTCTTCTGAGATAAATTGAGTTCCATGCTGGAGTTTGGTTTTTTTTAAAGCCTTTTGAATAAGGATTTAAAATCTCATGGGCCTGTTTTCAATAGGCATTAGTGAGCCTATTAAAAATCGCCCAACTGGCCACTGCCCAACATCTCCCACTGTTCTCAAACAGGGATTGTTTTATCATCTCCTACTACAGAACTACTATATCAGCACATATGCTGACATGAGTCTGATTTGGTTTATTGTTGGAAATTTCCAACATGATCACTCTAATCAAAATAATTTTCCCTTATAGGTGAGCCAGGCCCCAAAGGGGATACTGGAGAGGGAGGAGCTCCTGGCACTGAAGGCCCAAGAGGATTTCCAGGAATCCCAGGGATGAAAGGGGAGAAGGGAGAAGGTGCTTATGTTTACCGATCTGCCTTCAGCGTTGGGCTCACAAACAGAGCCCCCGTCCCCAACATTCCCATCAGATTCACAAAAATCTTCTACAATGAACAAAATCACTACGATGAAACCACAGGGAAGTTCCGCTGCAGCATCCCAGGCCTGTACTATTTCGCATACCACCTCACTGTGTATATAACAGATGTGAAAGTCAGTCTGTACAAGAAGGACAAGGCAGTGCTATTCACCTATGATCAGTTCCAGGTAAACAATGTCGACCAAGCTTCCGGGTCTATTTTGCTTCACCTAAGTGCCGGAGAAGAAGTTTGGCTTCAAGTGTATGGAGAAGAAGAAAAAGAAAACAATGGTATCTATGCTGATAATATCAATGATTCTACTTTCACGGGTTTCCTCCTTTATCCAGATTTGGATCTTCATTAAAGTGGGAGTCCAGTACATGACGGAGGAAAGGAAGGATTAGCCAAGGAATTGATTTGGGAACACTCTAGGTTTTCCTAAGCACTATTTCCACACTGTGGTTACTAGCAAACACAGTGTTTTGTAGGGCTTTAGGCTAGGTATTATAATCACCATGGATGATATCCTGGCCCCATTGAAATCAATAGGCGTTTTTCCATTGACTTCAGTGGGGCCATAATTTCACCCCACATCGCCACTTCTGCCCTCTTTCCAAACTCTGAGCCCAAATATCAATATATTCACTAAAGAAATAGACAAAGCTAACATAGTGCATAGTCCACTGGTGTCCTGTTCCATGACAGAGGCTCCTAAGTGCTATGATAATTCAAATAATAAATATAATCATAAATAATACAGCTCCTTGAAATATTTTTGAAATTCACAATTTTGACAAATTTTGAATGCCAATGACAAAATTCACAATTTAGAGCTGGCTGAAATTTTTCAAAATGTTGGTGAGCTTTTCAGTCAAAATTTCTAATTTTTACCAAAATAAGAAAGAAAGTATTTCATTAAAATTATATGAAACTTGTTCCTGTTTTCCACCCAGCTCCAATAAACACATCCCATTGCCATTGTAATCCTGCAATTTACTCAGGCCATCTAACTCCTCCCATTGTTTAGTGTTTTTCCTAGTAACGTTATGTCTAATTTAGATTGCAAGCTCTGTGGGCTGACGTTGTGTCTTTTTATTTATCTGGAAAGCATTACATACACCTATCGGGCTACATAAATAACCATAAAAACAACTCATGGCTACTGCCATGTTGAATATTAGATTGTTCCAGAAGCTTCACTTCTTTAGAGACCATATTTCTGTGACTGTTCTAAAATCATGGCATCCCCCTGCAAACAACATACCAGATATTTGGAGAATGGGAGGCACCAACAGGCAGCTGGGCAGATATTTAAATATAAACACATCTCTAATTAGAACACTGAATCTGTACTGTATTTAAAGATGTAGCAGTTCAGCACTCATGCTGTAATGTGTGTTTTGTTTGACAGTATCTTATAGCTTTAATTTCAGCTGGAGATCAGGAATGAATTGTTAATTCACCTAGAATCTTCTGTGCCTTCTTCTCTATGAAAAAGCCAGTTGTGCCTTCAGATTAGCAATCACCTTTCCATTCTATAAACAGACACCCATTCATGATTAGAACACCTCTGGGGGAGATCCTCATCTGGTGTAAATGAGCATGGCTCCATTGACATCAATAGAGCAACACTGATTCACGCCAGCAGAGGAGCTAGCCCACTTATCTGCAAGACTAGTTCTATGTTGCTATGATCATTAGGATTGGTGATCTTAGTAACATTCCTAACATGAGCTGATCTCTCTCATAGTTTCTTGTTTGATCAAAGAAAATCAGCTTCTCTGATAGATTTAGAGATGAAGAATCCAGTTTTGCTTTGATAGGTTGGTTGTTTTGGTTGGTTCCTAAACTGACACATTACTCTAAATGTAGAATAGTATCACTGCTCCCACTAAAAATTGTTTTCGTAGCAGTATTTTCTACACTCCAATGAATTAATATATTATAAATAAAAATATTTGGCTCTCTCACTAAGATCTCTCTGTGGCTTTGTTGTTGTTGTTGTCATCGTGTTGTTGTTATTTTGGGAGAGGTTGACAAAGGACATTTTTTTCCTAACACAGATGGGCAGCCAAAAAGCCAGGTGCTGAGCCATTTAAAAAAATCTAGGAGAAAAACTGAAAGATTCTTAAGCTGTTTAAAAATAACATAAGAAGGTACTCAGTCCTTTTTTGATGCACACTTGTTCTCCCCAGGAATTGAAATGGCAGGTGGGGAGTTTCGAATTTACAGGAAGGGATGAGGGCCAAGGCATGAGACCGTGAGGGCAAAGGTGGGCTTTATGGCACAATAGAAAAACAGAAAACCATTTTATTAGATTTAACTCATATTTTAAAATCATCACACAAATTAAAGTTGGCTACTCAAGCCTTCTATGAAATACTACACCTATATCCTTCTTGTTTTGTTGTTGTTGTAATTTTGCACAACTCTGTTAATGCAATGCAGTACTTCCAAATGCAATGCAATACTTCCAGTCCTTCAGTTGACATGCTCATTAGTTCATTCACATGATCAGGCAGAAGGTGACTTCTTTCAGAACACAAAAATATATTCAATGATGAAAAAGAATGCTCAACTGTAGCTGTTGTGACTGGGAGTAGCAAGAGAAGAATTCCTACTTCTTGCATTACAGGAAACATAGCACAAAGATCAGGTCAAGCCACTAGTAATGACAAAAAAGAAGTTGAAGTCAAATTTTAATTCATTCGTCTTATGACATTCCACTCTGTGCTCAAATTCTGTATTCTGCCCTAATAACATGGCAGGCCCATTGCTGGTAGTACCTCCCTCCACTCAACTGTTGACGCTTTATAAGACAGGCATTTGAAAAAGATACATCCAGAAGTCGCTGTTATAGATTTGTGAGTGTTGGTTTAACAAACACTTCTTGTCCTCTTCACTTAAGGAATCAATATAAGTTCCTTCATTAGTCAACTTCTGGACTGAAGTCCTTGCTTCTTCCAGTATGTTTTCAATGGATATCTCTCTGATTGATCCAAGTATAGCTTCTATTGCTGGACAAAGATCTACTACTATTGTAGCAGATGCCTGGATGGCATTGTTTAATGACCTGAGTGGTTTCAACACAAGACTTATAAGAGACAGAATGGCGATTGTCTTCTCTGAACATAGAAGCAAAAGTAGTCAACCAGCCTCACTACTTAGATCCGTCCAATCTTGGTAGATACTTTTCAAAGCCAGTAATAATGGTTGCAGTAATTTTAAGACATCAGCCAAGGATCGCTCATGAGAAAGCCAGCGGGTATTCCCATGTTGGACTAATTTGAACTTCAGTCCCAGAGCATCTTCTATTTTTTCCAAGATGTTCAGTCTTTTTGGACTCTTGTTGAAAAAATGAGTATAATGAAGCCATTATATTTATGGCTTTTTTAATGTCTTTTGAAGATTCTGCAGCTCATACTAGTGCTAGTTGAGTAGATCATAGAATCATAGGACTGGAAGGGACCTTGAGAGGTCGTCCAGTCCAGTCCTCTGCACTCAAGTCAGGACTAAATATTATTTAGACCATCCCTGACAGGTGATTTTTTTAACCTGCTCTTAAAAACCTTTAATGATGAAGATTCCACAATCTCCCTAAGTAATTTATTCCAGTGCTTAACTACCTCACAGTTAGGAACTTTTTCCTAATGTCCAACCTAAACCACCCCTGTTTCAATTTAAGCCCATTGCCTCTTGTCCTATCATCAGAGGTTAATGAGAACAATTGTTCTCCCTCCTCCTTGTAACAACCTTTTATGTACTTGAAAACTGTTATGTCCCCCCTCAGTTTTATCTTCTCCAGACTAAACAAACCCAATATTTTCAATCTTTCCTCATAGGTCATGTTTTCTAGACCTTTAATCATTTTTGTTGTTCTCCTCTGGACTTTCTCCAATTTGTCCACATCTTTCCTGGATTGTGGCACCCAGAACAGGACACAATACTCCAGTTGAGGCCCTATCAGCGCGGACTAGAGTGGAAGAATTACTTCTCATGTCTTGCTTACACCACTTCTGCTAATACCTCCCAGAATGATATTTGCTTTTTTTTTTTTTTTTTTTTTTTGCAATAGTGTGACACTGTTGACTCATATTTAGTTTATGATCCACTCTGACCCCCAGATCCCTTTCTGCAGTACCCTTTCTTAGGTAGTCATGTCCCATTTTGTATATGTGCAATTGATTGTTCCTTCCTAAATGGAGTACTTTGCATTTGTCCTTATTGAATTTCATCCTATTTACTTGAGAATATTTCTCCAGTTTGTCCATCTCATTTTGAATTTTAATCCTATCCTCCAAAGCACTGCAACCCCTCTCAGCTTAGTATCATCTGCAAACTTTATAAGTGTATTCTCTATGCCATTATCTATATCGCTGATGAAGATACTGAACAGAACTGGACCCAGGACCAATCCCTACAGGAGTCTAGTTGATATGCCCTTCTAGTTTGACTGTGAACTACTCTCTGGGATAACTCCTCTCTGGGAACGGTTTTCCAACCAGTTATGCACTCACTTTATAGTAGCTCTATCTAAGTTGTATTTCCCTAGTTTGTTTATGAGGTTATGCAAGACAGTATCAAAAGCCTTATTAAAGTCAAGATATACCACATCTACCACTCCTGCCCCCCAACCACAAGGCTTGTTACCCTGTCCAAGAAAGCTATTAGTTTGATTTGACATAATTTATTCTTCACAAATCCATGCTGACTGTTACTTATCACCTTATTATCTTTTAATTATTTGCAAATTGATTGCTTAATTATTTGCTCCATTATCTTTCCAGGTACTGAAATTAAGATGGTCTCTGCAATGTGTAGAGGAGAGATTAGGGTTACACTTTTCTCTGAGCAAAGCTTGTACTCCACCATGTCTTCCAGCTCCATCAAATGCACAAGCAGCCATTTGTTTGGGGTCCAATTTACAAGCATTTAACTCTTCTAAGATGTGGGTTGTCACAGATGCAGCCAATATGTCTTCTATAACCTGAATATCTAGAAATGCATCTATTGGCCTACTTAGGATTACAGTGTCATAAATTAATAATTCACCATCTTATTGCACTAACAAATTATAATGAAGGTGAGACACGTCCTAGGAGAGAGAATGGTCCTGCAGCAGACTGGAGAACAGAGACTCTCCTCTCCTGTACCAGCAGCTGTAGGAAGTGGAAACTCTGATCAGGAGCCTCATGGGCCCAAGACAACAGCTCTATCAGGTGAACTGAAAGGGTGACTCCTTTTCAATGAACCACTAAGAGGAGTATTAAGCTATGTCCATGGTAAGTTGCTCTTTGCCTCCTGTAAGACAGGATTCTTCTCATCAAATCCAAAGGAGATTTATCTATCCATCTACCCACCCACCCTATCTAACCCAATCATACCTTACATCCAGGTTTTTATATCTCATCCACCATTGTAGTCTCTGTGCACCTTACAATGTATTTCTTCTTCTTCTCAAATGAGACAACTTTAGCAACCCTATGATATGTTGTCCTATGATTAGAAAATTCTTCCAATGCTTCACATGTGTTTCCACTAAGCACTTTTGTGTGGCATATGCAAAAAAAAAAAAAAAAAAAATTGTCTCTGTCTCTCTGTCCTGCCACACACAGAGACCTCTGGTTACCTGCTTGATAGCCTTCTCATAAGATAATGAGAACAACTCTTGGAAATATTTATTTCCAGACTAACAATGAAATGAAATCCATCATGAATGGCCTCCCTAAGAGAGAATCCCCTAAGGGCCATGAGATTTCAACAGGGAAATGTCAATGATGGATTTAGTAACAATCAATCTGATGCTAGATCTGATCATGTTTAATGTAGCCAGCTTGAGAAGGTCCCCCTCCATTCCTCTCTGCCAGGCATATTAATATAAAGAGAATGGAAAAACAAATTAGTCTGTAAGCAAGAAAGGGGACAGAAATGTAGTGACTGCTGTACCTAGTGGTATAAGAGGCTTAGACCAAATGCACCTAGGTTAGACCTTTTATAGCATTATTAAATTTTGAGGATCTAAAGTTTCTGAAAGGCATGAAAGTAGAAATGAATATGGCGCTTACAGATAATTGGACTAAGCGCTGGGAGTAAAACCAAATTTAAAGATTCCCAAGCTGGTTTCCTAGAAGGAAACCAATGTCAAAAACCACTTCAGGGCTGCCTACACAGCAGGTACAAATGTGCTTCTAGTGTTGCCCCATATACCAGGAACGGATTGCATGCACTTCCAATAAGGAAGGTAGGATGATTCTGCAGTTCAGGCAGTAAACTAGGACTCAGAAGACCTGGGTCCAGTTCTTGACAGTGCCACAGACTACTTCTTTACATATTTTAATGTTGTGTGCTTAAAATTTGGGGGACAAAATTCCCAACTCCCAGCCACACTATAGATTTCTTATCCACATTGTGAATGTCGATTGCATATTCTGAACTTCTTCCACCTGCAGAACTTTCACCAATGCTTGTGGCAATTTGCATCCAAAACTACAGTAGCACATGTGATAGATCAATGCTACAGTGTGGATCCAAGGATAATTTTGCCCCTAATCAAAGACTGATTCAAAAGCCTGAACCTTCCCATCAGCTACTTTCATCCTTTCATCTCTTCACTGTCACTAGTCTGCAAGAATTTATGTCATTACCCACTTTTAAACTCTAGGGAAGAGCACAGGATTGGGAGTCAGGAGGTGCTGATTTTAATCCTTGCTCAGCCACTGGCTCACTGAGTAGCCTGTTTCCTTATTTGTGTTCATATATATACATATCACAGGGGTATCGTGCGGGTTGATCAGTTAATGTCTCTGTAATGCTCTGAACATATCAAGCACTATAAGAATAACAGATTTTATTAAATATAATCTCTTTTTACCCGTCACTGTATGTTTCATCACTTTTTTATTTTGTACATCCCTTGTCCATACTTCTCTCTTAGCTGCTGTAACCAACTTTGTAAAGTTTAAGGCTTTATTTTGCCTCATTACGAATTGTTTGAAGATAGTTAGTAATGAAGAGCACTATAATTTGCATCATAATGAACACATGAAGGAGCCATAAACATAGACTCCAGAGCTGAGCTGTTTGGGTTTTGCTGGGTCTGAGAAGGGTGCTTACAGGCAGAATCATTTGCTATAAAGATGTGAGGAGATCCCAGACAAATGAATTGGAGGCAAAATGTCAACAATTCCAAAACAACTTGGAAATTAAGCTGCAAAACAGAGGGACAAGTGTCAAAAACCGATTGCCCACTAGATGGCACTGCTGATGCACTGGAATAATTCTATGGACAAGGACCATCAGGACTCCGAGAGTTATATACCAGAACTATACTTTCAGAGACAGAAGGCCTGTTTAAACCTGGTGTAAAGGGGTGCAACGTCATTGAGCACATCTGCCTACATAAAAGTTTGAATTTGCCCCTTAGGCCTATTCAGAAATTTCTGAGCTCTCTACAGAGAGGAATTACAAAGAAAATACATTTGGACAATAGCATACAGGGCAAAAAAAACATATGAGTTCAGAGTTGTTGGAGCTATGGTGATCCCGGGGTATTAGAGATACAAGGAGGGTGAGGTAATATCTTTTATTGGACCAACCTCTGTTGGTGGGAGAGACAAGTTTTCAAGCTTTACACAGAGCTCATCTTCAGGCTTGAGCTCTGTGTAAGCTCAAAAGCTTGTCTCTCTCACCAGTAAAAGATATTACTGTGACCAAGAATTTGGCCTCAGTTGCCTGAAACACCTTGTAGCACTTTAAATGAAATGTTTGCAGAAAAGCCTCAGAAGGAGTTTAAATCCAGAGAACGTATAACTTGTTTAATTGGATGTAAAAAGAGTGGTGATAGTGTCAGGACCCTTTAGAATGCTTAGAGTAGTAATTTGTTTTAAAAATAAAGACTTAATTTAATAATAATTTAAATTAGAAAATTCAGTAAGGATGGCCATAGGGTGATGTAATTTCACTTCCTGTGGGGAATGATTAAGCAAAACCCCATAGAAATACATTAGAGCCCTGAGGAGTATACAAGGATCTCACTCAAGAAGTAGCTAGGGGCCATCTACAGGTCAGCTAAGAGAAACCCCATAGGAATACATTGCAGCCCATAAAAATATATGGGACTTCCGGTAAAGTCCTAGGACCATCTAGAACCTTGTAGATGGTCCTAGAACCCAAGATGGAGGCAGGGGAGGAGTTAACTTTGATGGACATATGCTAATACTGGAAAACTGATTGCCTGAATTACAATAATAAATTATGTTAATGGCTAAGCTTGCGAGAGCAAACAATATATAAGAGTGAGAGCCAACAAGCTAAACCCTGTAGTTGGGGATAGTAGTGAGACCAGACCGTAAAGAAGAACAGAAGCTCTGGTAGCAGGGGATCGTAATGGGACCAAGACCTGAGAGGAGAATAGAAGATACACTTACACAGAAGAAGCCATCCGAGAAGCACCAACAGAACCCTGCAAGGCAGAGAGCTGCTTGAAGAGTGGCTATGGCAGCAGCAGTGGCAGCAGCTCAGGGTTACCGGTGCAATGACTGCTTCTGCCACCCAGCCAGCAGAGGGCTGCCATGGCAGCTCACAGGCCTCTGTTTCTCTCTCACCTGAGGAGCCATTTTACCTCAGAAGCAGCCAGCGACCGTAAGCAGATGGTGCTCACTAAGTATTAATCTGACACATCAGAAGGACAGATCCAGAGACGAATCAGAGGGATTTTAGGAAGTCTCTGTAAGTTCAACCTTCTTCTGTTTAATATCCTAGAATGTATGGGTTTCAAGTGTCAGGACCGGCTCTAGGTTTTTTGCCGCCCGAAGCAAAAAGAAAATTTGGCTGCCCCCCACCCAGCCCTGG
>NC_048306.1:60661201-60676541 GCF_013100865.1 Trachemys scripta elegans | reverse complement strand
CCCCCCTCCCTGCATCCCGGCCCCACTTCCCTCCCCCCTCCCCGGCTCCTCACCCCCAGGCTGGGCTGCAGGTCAGGCTGCCCGGCCGCTGGAGAGCCGGAGCATCATCCCCCGGAGCTGAGCCCCTTTTGCCGCCGCAGCTGGGCTCAGCTCCGGGGATGATGCTCCGGCTCTCCAGCGGCCGGGCAGCCTGAACTGCAGTCCAGCCTGTGCGGCTCAGGCTGCCATGAGCGCCATCTAGCGACTGCAGCCAGAACTGCAGCATCAGTTCCAGCGCAGCCTGAAAGCCTCAATTGACAGGGAACATTAGGGCCAGCTCCCGGCTTTTTGTGCCCCAGGAAAAAAAGGGGGGGGGGGCGGGGCTGGAGTGCCGCCCCTTGGAAAGTTTTGCCCCAAGCACATGCTTGGAGCGCTGGTGCCTAGAGCCAGCCCTGTCAAGTGTAAATAAAGCTGAATGTCTGTGGTCTGAGTGAGATCTTCCTCCTACCCATCTAGTAATTTCCTGGCCAGTCCTTACTGGATGTATAGTATTAAGTGTTTAGTGTTAAGTATTTAATGTTGAAAGCTTATATGTTTAGTGGCTATATTGTTATATGTTATAAAGTGAAAAGTTTAATGGTAGTATTGTTGTGAAGTATTAAGTGAATAATGTTTTCACCTCCCAGCTCACAGAGAGCCGAGAAGTGTTATGTGTCCCTTTATTTGACGCGCCGCTTCGTTCTTTAGTTGTAATCCTTGTAATTTATCTCTCTATTCTTTTACTGTAACCATTTACTTCTGAATAAATATTATTCCTGTTTCAAAAAGTATTACTGCTTACTTGTCTATTCCTGATCGGAGGGCTGTATCCGTCCTTTCAAGGGTCAGCAAAGCTAGCTTGCTTCCCTAGCAATTCCCTTAGGGAATTCACCTTGATTACCAGGTTAGATAAATTCACAGAGCAACTGAATACAAATTCTTCTGGTAACATTATCTCACCCACCTTGTCTGTCTAATGTGAATTCAGAGACAGACATCAAATTGTGATTGCTATAGCAAGTGGCCTAAACTCTTGTTTTCTGCAAGTTCTAATTCAGTCACTGAATATTTTACTTTTCATCTTGGGCCTGGGGCTTAATAGTGTTAGAGACATCAACATTTTGTTACCTAATTCAAGGGCTATCATTTGCATCTGAAACTCTGCATAAAACCCCTAAAAGACGGTGCAGGTAGCACTGCCTATAGGTAAGGTTGCCTGACACTTTCTTTCAGAAAACCCAGTTTTCAGTTGCTCATAATTTTGCTGAACTTTAACTGTTTGGACTAAAATCTTAACTATGTATATACTGAAGACTGTGAACAGAGAAAAATATATTTTTCTATTAAAAATTAATACAAAAATGTGAGAAATTTAACTCAATTTAAAAGTACTCCACAATTACTCATCGGCTCTGCCTAAACGAACATCTATGCATCTGTCCAGGTTAGAATGACACAATTCATTGGATTTGATTTGTTCCCATACTCCCCTTTTCTAATAGACATACTTTATTCACACGTCCTCATGACACATTTCTGCTGACTTATTGTACAATGCATTGTTTCCGATTTGCAATGTGGTTCTTCACTGTAGTCATGTTTATCAAGCAACAGAGGGTCCTGTGGCACCTTTAAGACTAACAGAAGTATTGGAGCATAAGCTTCCGTGGGTGAATGCCCACATCATCAGACGCAAGTAATGGAAATTTCCAGAGGCAGGTATAAATCAGTATGGAGATAACGAGGTTAGTTCAATCAGGGAGGGTGAGGTGCTCTGCTAGCAGTTGAGGTGTGAACACCAAGGGAGGAGAAACTGCTTCTGTAGTTGGATAGCCATTCACAGTCTTCGTTTAATCCTGATCTGATGGTGTCAAATTTGCAAATGAACTGGAGCGCAGCAGTTTCTCTTTGGAGTCTGGTCCTGAAGTTTTTTTGCTGTAAGATGGCTACCTTTACATCTGCTATTGTGTGGCTAGGGAGGTTGAAGTGTTCTCCTACAGGTTTTTGTATATTGCCATTTCCGATATCTGACTTGTGTCCATTTATCCTCTTGTGTAGTGACGGTCCAGTTTGGCCAATGTACATAGCAGAGGGGCATTGCTGGCACATGATGGCATATATAACATTGGTGCAGGCGAATGAGCCAGTGATGTTGTAGCTGATCTGGTTAGGTCCTGTGATGGTGTTGCTGGTGTAGATATGTAGGCAGAGTTGGCATCGAGGTTTGTTGCATGGGTTGGTTCCTGAGTTAAAGTTGTTATGGTGCGGTGCGTGGTTGCTGGTGAGAATATGCTTAAGGTTGGCGGGTTGTCTGTGGGCGAGGACTGGCCTGCCGCCCAAGGTCTGTTAAAGTGAGGGATCATTGTCCAGGATGGGTTGTAGATCACTGATGATGCGTTGAAGAGGTTTAAGCTGAGGACTGTAGGTGATGGCCAGTGGAGTTTTGTTGGTTTCTTTTTTGGGCCTGTCTTGTAGCAGGAGGCTTCTGGGTACACGTCTGGCTCTGTTGATTTGTTTCTTTATTTCCTTGTGTGGGTATCGTAGTTTTGAGAATGCTTGGTGAAGATCACCTACAAGATCCTATCCAACTACAGAAGCAGTTTCTCCTCCCTTGGTGTTCACACCTCAACTGCTAGCAGAGCACTTCACCCTCCCTGATTGAACTAACCTCGTTATCTCCATACTGATTTATACCTGCCTCTGGAAATTTCCATTACTTGCGTCTGATGAAGTGGGCATTCACCCACGAAAGCTTATGCTCCAATACTTCTGTTAGTCTTAAAGGTGCCACAGGACCCTCTGTTGCTTTTTACAGATTTAGACTAACACGGCTACCCCTCTGATGTTTATCAAGGGCTCTCTGCCAAATAAGTGTTATAAGACACTTAAAATACAATTGCAGCAAGTAACAATGCTATAAAATATACTTCATACAACCAAAAATAGCTTTCCCAGAAATCTAACACAATTGCAGGTGAGAATAAGTGGTCTGAATGATGCAGGAGCAGATGTTCTTCAGGACAATTGCTGTATTAACATGCAGTCTACCCTATGAAAAGGTTCAAGAACCTGTGCCCTATGCAGTAGTTTGGAGTGCAATTACCCTGTATGTCCACTAGATGGTGCAAAGAAATTAATCATTAGAGGGCCCGCTTCTATTTAAGCACCTAAAAGTGGTCACAACAAGTGTCACATTAAGAATTCCTGGGTGCTGCTGAGATCATTTAAAAATCTGGCTCATATAGTGCACTATGCCAGGCCTGTGGCATGGGGGAACTGGGAGTTGGTGAAGCGAGGGTGTTCTTTTCCTAATTAATCAAGATGCTTCTGTTCTGGCTAAATCTCTGCCTATGGTCCCAAGTTAGCATGATTTTATATGTATTTTACACTTGACACTGCAGATTGTGCATGCTGTATAGTAAATATTTCAGATACACTATTGCCACGTCACAGATCTCCACTCCTGTTGCCGTGTATTTTGGTAGTTTGTCCAAGAATAAGCCATTGGTCCCAATAATACTTTTCTTTTATGTAGCCCCTTTTTCATCCAAAGGTTTTATGAACACTGTGCCCAATTCATTGTTGCCCCCAAGCTTGCTTTGTACAGGCTGTGTGGGCACAAAAAGTCTGTAGAGCAAATATAAGCCCTCTGAGGAATAACAAGGTCTCAGGAGGCTTTTCTACTAAAGGGCCCACTGGTGCAGGGGCATGATAGGAAGTTTCTGGCTCAGTCAGAGACTGGCAAGAAGTGAACAGAAGGCTGGAGATGTAGGAAAGGCATAGCAGTGAATAGGGCAATGACAGTGGGTCCAAGGGATCCCCTACTCTTTGTCAGGGGTTGAAACAGCTTCCAGCCACCCCAAATAGGAAAGCCACAATTCACCTCCGATCAGTCCTTGCACCGGCCCTAGCAGCAGGGATTGCAAAAGTGCCGCAACTGAGTATTCCCTGGATGTGGAACTACTTTTACAGGAATGCTCACAGGCTTGAAACCCAGCACATCCTTCAATGCTTTGCTAAACTGGGGCCTCAGCAACTTGCCTGGACAGAGAGCCCACTAGCAATATATCTCCAGCTAGCAAAGATGCATAGAGACAGGCCACACCTGGCAACATTCCACCCAGGCAGGGTCCATCCAGGATTTCTTTGTAGATTTTTAAAATGATGAAAAATGAGCTATGAATCATTCACATATATTTGCTACACAAAGATACAATGGTTCGTTAGCTAAGCGTAGGGCTTTATCCCAATCCCTTTGTTTTCTTTCATGTCTACAGTCCCTTTATAAAAGTTTTAAAGGAAAACCAGCAGTGACTTTTCACTGTAGAGTATTTCCAAAGTAGCACAGCTCCTATTCCCATTCCAAATAACTACTGAGATCAGCGGTTGGCTGGGGCTGATTGAGGGACAGTAATGATCAGTGAAAAGGAGCGGCCTCTACAAGAGGCACAAGCACTTTCACAGGTAGTTTCCCCACTAGAATGAAGAAGCGATTATTGGCGCTTTCCTTCCTTCTCATGCCCTGTGTGACCTTGATATTTTTCAGTGGTTGCCACTGCAATAGCTTTAATCTTGCCCCAGCAGGTGTTCTTGCAAAAATTTTCGAATTGCTGCCCCAATCCCTATGTACGGTGGGCGTCGTACTCCTAATAAGCGTGCAGTTCAACTAATGGCTCCCCAGAGCCTTAGGGTGCTTTTCAGGGCAGCTGCCCTGCAGCACAACCCATCCTTAAAAACAGCCACCGAAAAGTGTTGTGACCAAATGGGCAGTCAAGCTAAAAGGGAAAAATGCCACTTTTTACAAGGAGGGTGGGAAGCAGGGTCCCATGCCTGGAGCCTTCCCCTTTAGCTGTGATTTATTTGGCAGTCGGAGCTACTCATAGGACATGGACCCAGGAAGTTCTGACTCCTGCTCCTGTAGCAATTCATTAATTTCAACTGTAAGAGCATCCATTTTTAAACCTGATACATCCGGAACGATAGAAAATGGGAGGGACTTATTTTTAATTGGCATCCATTGTAAGCAGAGTTTGAACCAGGCATTACCTGGGCAGCACATGGTTACAGGTCCTTTCAGTATGCAAACACCATTCACAGAATAATGCTTGGTTCTGATATAGCACTTTCCATGTTCAAAGGACTGGATCAACATGAACTAATTAACCCTCTTGCCTGGGAAAGGGTTACCCTATTGTACAGATAGGGAAATGGAGACATTAAAAATGTCCCTAACTCACCTCCACTTCCTCTTCCAGGTCCTCGGCTCGATTGTGGCCTCCTGCAGTAAACCCCATGGGAGGGGAGCAAGGAGGGCAGAGGGCCCAGATCCTCAGAGGTATTTAAGGTGCCTGACTCCCATAGAAATCAATGGGAGTTAGGCATTTAAATACCTTTGAGGATCTGGCCCAAAATCTCTGAGAGATTCAGCTCAAAGAATTCTCCAAATTCTTTTACTTGGAGCTTGCTCCAAACCCTGTGGAAGAAATCAGGGGTTGGCTCCAAGCTCTGACATTCCTCCAGGTCGCCTCTGATCCATGGGATCCACTGGAAGCACAATGCTAGCCTCAGTGAAGTTGTATGCTTCTGTACAGGATCCAGGCCCCCACGCAGCTTTCTCCAGCTCCTGGAGAGTGTAGTTCCCATTAAGCCATGTTACTATGGTTTCCCCACCTGCTGCAGCTATTTTAATAAACAGGTTTGTGTTCTGTCTGTCAATGAAGTGTCACATCTCCACTAGCGAAAAACAGCCTTATAGATAGCAAAGGTGGCCAGTCATAGATCTATCACCTCCGTGTAGGAGCAAGTTCTGGGGGCTTCTACACTGCCCCCCTCCCTGCAGCCTGTGTTGGGGGCATTGCCAGAGGGAAATAAGTGTGGCTTGGGATTCCCTGCACCCAACAATTCCTGTATGGATCCCTTGGACCAATGTGCAGCTGGCCAAGGTGAAGGTGGCTGAAAGGAGAGCTGGCTGGACATTTTCTAAATGGGAAATTCAATACTTTAAAAAGGAACACGTTTTTCACAAGGGGCCTATTTGCCAACCTGCTGGACTAAAAACTGCTTTTAAAAACCACTGCCCCTTTGCCCCTAAGTCAGGCTCTGCCCACCTTGTCTGTAGCTGGGGCCCAGGGCTACAGTGGTGTTTAGGGAATTTTCACAATGCTGCCTGGCAAAGGTGAGATAAATTATACAAACTACAAACCTGGAAGACGAAAAATAGAAATACTCACATACACCTCTACCCCGATATAACGCAACCCGATATAACACGAATTTGGATATAACGTGGTAAAGCAATGCTCCGGGGGGCAGGGCTGCACACTCCGGCAGATCAAAGCAAGTTCAATATAACGCAGTTTCACCTATAACGGGGTAAGATTTTTTGGCTCCTAAGGACAGAGTTATATCGGGGTAGAGGTGTATTTTCTGCAAATCCTCCCCTGCTTAGAGAACTTCAGTCTAAACTGTACCTGTTTTTTCCAGGGACAATCCTGACTTTGCATGAACATTTCACCTCACTTCCCTGATAACTGGGATTTTCAAAGAATAGCGCCACTGTGTGTGTTTTGATATGCTGAATAAATGTGTATTTAGAATGTGTGAGAAGGTAATTACCAGATTCCTCACAGACTGAGGAAGCTAGATTAAGTCAATTGATATATTTAGGCTTGGAAGGGTTAGATTTTCATAGGTAAATGTCGATAAACATACATTTTGCCGTACCCACACATAGCGATGAAAAAATATTTCAATCAATAGTAATCACAATATACAGAAAAAGAAAAATGCTGCTTGAGATCCTTGAGTTAAAATCCCGTGATTTAGGCTTTTGAATTAGGCTTGTTACAAATGGATTAGAGAACAAATAGTAAAAACAGATATAATTTGTTGATATAAGGATATTTACTTTATACATTTGGCATATCGATAATTTATGTTAACAGTTTATGAAGCTTTAACTTTTTAAATAGCAATGTCTACTGTCATTCAATAATTGGCTGGACAACCCCCCACCAGCCCCATAATTTCACAGAGCTATGAAAATTTAAAACAATAAAAACCTAAAAAAACGATTAAAAGTAAACACTGGTATTAGCCATCAAAATTATAAACAGTAAAAGTCAAATTCTGCCAAGCCTCAATATATTGATCCAGATCAATTCCTTCTTCACTGAGAAAATACTGTGGATTTCCATTGTTCATATGCAATATTTATGGCACAGCCTTTTCTTGTCAGCTTCAGAAATATTAACTCCATCACAAAGGAACCAAACAAAACTAAAAACCATGCCAGATCTAAAATAGAGCTTGTTTATTAATCTTATGAGAGCTTGCCTACAGCCCTGGAACTTTAGGTTCCCCTGCTAAGCTGGTAGTCAGTTCAGAAGAGGTACTGCAGAAATACTGTACACAGAGTAGAGCAAACTCCTTGTAGCCTTATAACTGCTGCTTTCAAGTAGATCCTCACAATTCTTTGACAAGATGTAGCCTGGCTCTTTTGTCTCTTTAATAGAAATGGAATTGTTAAATTTGAACTATATACATATTTACATTTTTCTCTAACACAACATATATTAGGTGAGAAATCAGATTCCTGGGAAGGGGCATATCACAGGACAAGCTGGATTTAGTGCTTTGCAATGGTTTGTTTTTATCTCTGCACTACACTATCCTGCTATAGAGCACTAGCACTTTGGACCCAATCTGACCTAGACTTATGTACATGATGAATGTGCCCCGTGCGTAGCTCCTTTGAAGTCAATGGGATAATTCACAGTGCATAAAGTTTAGCACCTGCGTAAGTCTTTTGATGAGCAGGACCTTTATTTGGACACTGAGGCCAAGATCCTCAAAGGTATCAAGGCACTTAACTCCCATCGAAATCGGTATCTCTGACTGGGCCCGAAAGCCTGACTTTCTACGGCCCTGCAGCCTGTAAAGTCATTTATACTCAGGGCCGGCTCCAGGCACCAGCTTGCCAAGCAGGTGCTTGGGGCGGCCACTCCGGAGAGGGGCGGCACGTCCAGCTGTTCGGCGGCAATTTGGCGGACGGTCCCTCACTCCCGCTCGGAGCGAAGGACCTCCCACCGAATTGCCGCCACAGATCATGATCGCGGCTTTTTTTTTTTTTTGCTCTGCTTGGGGCGTCAAAAACCCTGGAGCCGGCCCTGTTTATACTGGTGCAAAATGAGTGTAAAATGCTACCAAATCAGATTCACCCTTTCATTCAGATAGTTTGTTTGTACTGCCGTAAATAATTTCACAAGGTGCAAGACAGAGACTCAAGCCTTGGGTAATGAAATGGTTGAGGCAGACAAAATGCCCTTTTAAAGCAACCTCTGTTGGTCAGGCTTGGACTCTATGATTATTTCCTGACAACAGGAAATTGCCTGCAGACTAACTAGACCAGGGGTTCTCAAACCAGGGGTCGGGACCCCTCAGGGGGTCACGGGATTATTACTTGGGGGGCACAATCTGTCAGCCTCCACCCTAAACCCCGCTTTGCCTCCAGCATTTATAATTATATTAAATATAAAAAAGTGTTTTTCATTTATGGGGGGGGGGGTCGCACTCAGAGGTTTGCTATGTGAAAGGGGTCACCAGGACAAAAGTTTGAGAACCACTGAACTAGACTGAAAACAGCCTCACCATGGGTTCACTTAGAGACAGTATGAGGATCAAGTGATTCTGTGCTTAAGTTAACCAATGCTTTTTAATATTATTCCCAAATGAACCCAAACAGTTCCTGATGAGAAATTTCACTGAAGAATCTATAACCCTCCTGAAGAGCAGAAACTGTATTCCATTTTCACCCTAATAGGAGCGAGAAATTTTCACTCTAAAGTCAGCTTACAAAGGAGACTAGGTATAGATAGCATGTGTTTCAAGCCCTGGATAGCTTTAAGCCGGCTCTTGATTTTAATCTTTGAACATGTTGTTCCATAGAGAAGGAGCTGGAAACCATAGTGGACAATTCATGTGATTCAGATTAACTACTACTAGTATACTGACATAGTGGGATGCACTGCTTTTTGACAGCATGTGTGTGCAAATATGAGAATACCTAGACATGCCACAGCTCTTTGCTGATACAAGAAAGACAGAAAATAACCTCAGAAGCATCTCCTATGAGAAATCAGGAAAAATTTCACAATCCAGATGAACCTGGTGCCAACAGTTCCCTAGGTGAAGCAAGTGGCTAAAATAGCTGGCCCAATAGCCAGCCAGCCAGCCAGCCACACACACACACACACACACACACACACACACACACACATCATCTCAATATCTGCTACCTCCTTACAACCCAGCAGCCATTTACATTTAGCATCCCTTATCAGACCCGGAATTAGTTACATTCTGTAAACTAACACTTGGACTATCAGTATGGTTGCAACAGCGGTTACTACTAACACACCTGCAGCTACTGAAGTCAATGAGAGTATATCTACACTACACCCTAAGCCTGGGCTCTGACTCAGGTTTAAGCCTAAGCCCCCCTTCCGTCCACACACAAACCAGTCTGACGCGGGTCAGCAAATACTCAGGACTCAGGTCCTAGGACCTTGCTGCAGGGAGCAGGTCAGACCTCAAGTTCCGATTGGACTCGGGTCCAAGCCCTGTTATTTTGCAGTGTGGATGCAGCTCAAGCTGCAGACCTGAGTCAGGTCTGCGTAGGGCAGCATGGACATGCGAGACCCAGTTCCAGAAATTGTAAGCCCAAATTCACAATGCCATGTCGATGCTCAAGCGTGGGTTTGGAAACACTGAATCCACAAGCCTGGGTCCTAATTCGTGTGCAGTGTAGACATACCCTGAGAGATTTGCTGTTGTTTTCAGTGAGGAGAGGATTTGACCCTTCATCTTTAAGCAGTGTGTGCAAGAGAGGAAGAAGAGAAGACACACTGTTAGCAACATCATTAGCTAAAAGAAACACTACAGTGACAGTGTGCAGAGCAGACGCTGGAACGTTCCTGTCACGCAGCGCAAGTGATAATCCAAAGGAACCTACTATGTCTGTAGAAGTATGACAGAAGTGGCAACCAGAGAAATTTCTCCTCCATTTTCATCACGTAAGACTTTTCAGAGGACAAGCTTTATTTTACAGTAGCTGACTCTACACATAAGCTAAGGAAAGGGAGAGAGACAGAGGGAGTACTTTATACGTGAGGACATTCTGCGCCAAAAAATTAAAAAATTCTGTGCACAATATTTTAAAATTCTGCAAGTTTTGTCAATAAATAAATGCAGAGGCTCCAGTATGGCAATGGGGAGCACAGGCCACTGGCTGTACGAAGGTGGGAGATCACCCTGCAGACTCCACACTACCCCCCGCCCCCTGACTCAGCAGTGAGGCTGCACCTGACCTTGACAGCACAAGGCCTGGGCCTGCCCCATAAAAACCATGGGGCCCTGCCCCTCTGCACCAAGTGTGGGGCAGGCACGCTCAACCAGGCATGATCCAAATGTAGAGGGGACCAGTTGGGGGGAGGGGGATTCAGGTGTTGGGTGAGAGGATTCTATGTGGGACAATCTGGGTGCAGGCAGCTCAGTGTGGAGGGACTTGGATGTGCAGAGGCTTGCTGGGGTTGTTTACAGGTGCAGGGGCAATGGTACTGTGCAGGGGCTTCCAGGTGAAGGTGATTGGGGCTCAGCAGAGGGGTCTGGGTGTGGGGGTGCTCAGCAGATAGGCCTGGGTGCTGAGTGTGGGTTGGTGGGGTGGAGGCCTGGGTGCAGCTAGTTGGGAGTCATGGGGGTCTGGATGTGGGGGCTCAGGGTGGTGCAGGGGGTGGTGCATCTGGGTGGGGGTTTGAGTTCAGGGAGGAGTGGTCTGCATGCAGGGGTGAGAGTCCAGAGGCAGGGAATCTGAGTGAAAGAGGAAGCGGGGGGGTGTTCACAGGCAGAGGGTCTGGGTGAAGGGAGGTTCCAGATGCAAGGGTTGAGGTTCATTGGGTTGGTGTTTGGGTATGGAAGGCTAGGGGGTCCTGGATGTAATGGGTGAGGCTTGGCAGGGGTGTCTAGGTATGTGGTGTCTGGATGTATGGGGGGCTGGGTGGATGGGGGAGCAGCTCCCCATAGTGACCCCCTCTCCCCACCGTTGAGGAGCAATGGGGGCAAGAAGCAGGGGAAGTTTCTAGGGGTGGATATGACACAGCCCCAGCCACTCCTTGCAGGGAAAGAGGAAGTTCCGTCCTCTCCTGCCTCCAGCCCAGAGGAGACTAGCAGCTGATCTTGGCTCAGGGCAGGAGCCCCGGGCTGGGGTGTCTCTACCCCCGTGGTGATCTACCTCTCCGCTGGTTGCTCCGGGTTCCTGAAATGATGAATCTGCACTGCTAGGGAGTGGTGCTCTTTCAGCTTTCCTGTCAGAAAGTCATTTTTTCTGCAGGGAACCAAAGAAATCTGCAGGGGACATGAATTCTGCGCACGTACAGTGATGCAGAATTACCCCAGAAGTAGTACTTCAAGATAAAAATAATCAAACCATGCACAGAATAATGTGTGAAAAGCTGGAAAGACAGAGTTGAGTAAACTGAAGCTTTATTATACAGTATGGTAAAATACCAGCACTTCTCAGTGGTATAGGTGAAATTTAGGAAGTGTGGGGCTTTTAGTTCAACCTCCTCAAATCTTTTAAACAGGAGTCACATGTGAAAAGGAAATGAAGGTCAATAGATGTGTAGGGCCCAAGTGTCCAGCAACAAAGGCCAGATAGGAAATGACAGCAATATCAATGTCAGCTGTAAAGTCAGAATGAAGAAAGTATAAAAGAAGAGATGCCAAAAGGAGAATTTGAACTTACATTGTTTAGACATGCAAATGGAGCCAGGGAAGGCAAAGACACTAGCTCTTCACTTTTTTTTTTTTAAACAAAGACAGCAAGCTCTGTGAGAGTTTTGCTCAAGTAAGGGCAAATATAAAGAGCAAGGTCTCACTGTAATAAAATGGGCACTGTCCTAGTCAGAGTGTGGGAATGTGAAATACAACAATTAGGGTCAAAATCATGGTTACAATTAGGCAATGGGCAGTTATAAAGAGCAGCCTGGACATAATTTAGTCCAGAATAAGGATCACGGTCAAAGATTAGTTTTTCTGATGAGAAATTATGGAATATAGTCAAATCTAAGATTAGCAAATGGGTAGCATTCCTGAATATGAAAACACATATACCAATTATAAACTTCCATTGTACATTGAACTTAATTGTAAAACTCAGTATTTGAACACTGGGAGGAGCAGGCACAAAAACACATGCTTTTCTTAACTATAAATTGTACTAAGAGGTGGGAAATAAAATGTATGCCTGATAACAGTCCACTTTAGCATACTTTGTAATCTTCAATATGGTTAAGAGCACATCAACTGCTTCAAGAGACACAAAATATTAAAATATATTCTGGCACATCAGTGAAGGAGAAATTTATTTTCAAACATTAAAATAGATCTGGGTATTTTAAATCAATACTCCTATAGTGTGATCTAGGATCACAAAATGTGTTTCATTTTAGCATTTTAAGATTACATTATTGCTGTATTTATGGTTACTGAAAAAAAATGTCCTGGATGGAAGCTAAAACAGCTATAGAAATTGGATATTAAAACCTGAAATTGTAAAAACACACACTCCCTTCATAGCGCTATGTGTAAAAACACAAATATATTCAATGTTTTACTCAGAGAAAGACTGGATAGCTTAATCCCACACAACGAGAAACAAAACTCATCTAGCAGATGGTAAAGCCTGCAATTTGTCTTTGCCTAATAAATAAAAGTAATGGTGAATGATTTTACAAAATTATGGCTCATCAGGGAATTTCAGTGCATGACAACATCTATTAAACTTAAAGTACATCCCGGGGAGAGATTTTGTTCATATTTTATTCAACAAGCACATCAGCAAATAAAATTGAAGAAAATCTACACGTAACCTAGTGATAACAGATCGCAACTCCTTTCTTCTGTCATCTTTACCAATCTTCTAGTTTCCAATGGCTCTTCAGAGATAACATACCGATTCTCTCTGCTTAGTCTTCTTTTTTTTTTTTTTTTAAACAAACAAAAGACAATCCTACAGGAGGATTCCACACCTTAGCATTGCATAGCTGGAAGAGTAATTTCACTGGATGTCATCATCATCAAAAAGATCTTCAAAATCTATTCAGAAAACAACAAAAGAAAATTAATATATTACCTGTGCATATGCTATTTACATACAGTTTTTCATCACTCTGGACTGAAGACACATACATTTTAAACAAACTAAATTAATCTGAAGTATAAAAAATTACAGCAAGCAATTTACTGTAGGAAAAGAGGAGGAAAAAAAGACAGACCCAAGATGTCAGCTGAGGCCCTTATCCTGCATCAGAGAACTCAGTGGGAGTTTTGCCACTTACTTTAATGGGAGCAGGATCAAGCCCTGAAGTTCTTTAGAAATCAACTGGCTGAGCACTGTGTTCAAGAGGGCTCAATCCTGCAAAGTACAGAGCACTCTGCCCCTATTCAGCAAAACAATTAAGAATTTAATTTTAAGCATGTAACTGGTCTCATGTATATACATTTTGGCAGGATTGGGGCGTTAGTTGATAATATACAACTCATTCAAGCTGAACTTGACACACATGCTTAAGAGCTTTGCAGATTCAGGACCCTGGGTTTCAGATCATAGCTATGTCTGCTACTCCCATGTTTCTTTTTCTAAGAATACACTGTAATCTCACCACAGTATGCTTCTGATGAACCTCCTTTGTTCTATTAAGACCTTTTGGGTTTTTTATGATGTGCATTGAAATCTGGGGTTTGTAGTTTGTCAAGGTTTCAGGTGCAGATGAGCCTTGTCAATGAAATCTAGTCCTTGTTGGACACTTGCTTATGTGAGAATATTGCCATACAATTTGCTATTACTCACAATCTCTGTTTGGGAGAGGTCCAAGGTTAGACCCCCTTGCTATTCCAATGTCTTGACTTAAATGCACTGGGGGAACTTTATGGAGATGCTTGCATGGCATTTGTACCTGGCTCTACTCTATGCAGTCACTCTTTCAGTTGTAAGACATATGCACTAAAAAACTGGGTCATTCCAAGTAAAACCACTTTAATTTATGGGTTGACTAACCAGACGTAAAAACTTAAAAACACTTTGGACACAGACAGAAACCCTAAATAGCCTCAAGACATTTTTGAGATCAACCATTTTCCATAGTTCGTGACAATGATGCCTCTACCACAGCAAATTTTAGTAATACCATGGGTTTCTGTCAGTTCTTTGCTGTTTAGCTGTCAAAGCTGTATTACTTACCAAACATGGAAAATGCGTATTGCCCAGGCATACATTGTATTTCCTATCCAAAACTGGCCAAATACGAAGTTATGTTATTCCTCAACTATGCAACTGGCTATTCTTGAAAATAGTAACATCCATCCATTTTACCATGTAAAGGATTTGAGGTACTGATATATGAGACAATCTCTTGTAAACAATAACTTGGTTCACAATTTCCATATACTACTAGTCAAAGTTACTAACACAGAGTCAGTCATGCAAGTATGATTGGGCAATTTCATTTGGAATGACCAAATCTGATAAATAAATTCATTTTGAGATGGTGGAGGCAGGCAAGCAATTTTTATACATTGCCCAGTTTTCAATTTAATGTGATTTAATTATTACAAATGTGACAAAGTACAAACTGAAATATCACAAAATGTAATTTTTCCATTCAAAAACTGAAGTTCAAGACATGTAAAGAACACAATAACCCAAAAGCAGGTTTATCTCAAATACGGCAGAAGCTGTAATGCTACATTACTCAAGATAAAATCTAAGGTAGGCTTGTCTTGGCTATTCTTGCTTCCCAAACTAATGATTCTGGTTGTTAATTTCTAGCACTAAATACTGTAAACCTACTAAACTATTAATAACTAAATAAATATAAAAATAAAGTAGCACTGGAACTGAAATGTGTTGAATATCCTTACCATTAAAGAAATCTGCATGAACTGCCTTTTCATTAGCTGCTAAGTCCATCAATAAACCTGTACTTCCTCCTGCCTAAGAAAGAACAGTGTTTTGTCATCTACTGTGCATAGTTTAGTGGCAAATCATAATATTCACTATTTAAAGCTTTGTATATGTTTAAGTATCTTGATCATTCATACAAACATTTACATACCTATCAAATTAACATAATAATTATAATTAATGGCGATATCCTATCTCCTAGAACTGGAAGGTGTAGGAATGTGTTGCTCCCTAATCACAAGCCTTGAAGAACGGCAAACTGTTCCCTTGGCAATGAGGCAGGAGTGACCTTGTTCTAGCGCC